>NW_026943819.1:29498702-29536202 GCF_035594765.1 Anolis carolinensis
CAAGGGGAGCTGCCACTTCATCGTCCACTTGTGACACCGAGTCCTTGATGGAATACTTCCACATTCCTTTCTGCACGCTGCTGGAAGTTTTTATGGTGTCATAAATTAGTTAAATTAGCCTCCCCGCATAGAGCGGTACCTAAATATTCTACTCTACGTAGCATTACTGCACAGTGAACTACTTTTTCTGTCAAATTTCTTGTATAACATGATGTTTTGGTGCTTAATTTGTAAAATCATAACCTAATTTGGTGTTGAATAGGCTTCTCCTTAATCTCTGCTTATTATCCAACATATTCGCTTATCCAACGTTCTGCCGGCCCGTTTATGTTGGATAAGTGAGACTCTACTGTATAAGAAATAGATACAGTACACATTTGAAAGGCACAAGTTACACAAAATCATAAAAGTAGATGAAATTTAGTTGGTTTGGTACGATAAGCTGGTTCGATCTCAAACTTCTGATTCAGGTCCAGAAGGGTCTTTTTTAAAAAGGAAAAATCATATACAGTATTTATTTTTGAGCCCTTGGGGAACTATAAATCTTTGGGGGCTTGATAACACTGGTGCTCAATGGCAGTCTCTTTGAAGGCCAATCAGGGCCGTGGTTTCCTCCACAAACATGGCACGGGCTGCAAAAATAAATTGCCTGCTCCTCCGTCTCGGGCAGAGTGATAAATGGCTCCGCTGGAGAAGTTGCCTTATCGCTGCTGAGCACATGGGCTCCGCTGTGCGCGCATGTTGCGTGTGGGGACACTGGGACCTTTTCTCTCTTTGGAGGGGGGTCTCTGTGTTCAGGATTCACATGGCTCCACTTTGCAGAGGTAGGAAGATCTGTCCTCTTTCAGCTGTGTGCATGACGTTAGGATAAATAAAGCCTATCATTATGAATGTAGCTGGCCATCATCTTCAAGCAACGGGGTGATTCTTTCCTGCATGAATTTTTTAAAATGACTATGTATTTTAATTATTCTGTAATTATTCTTACTCACGCGAGGTGAGTAAGAAATACATTGTTGTTGTTATTATTGTCAGAGTAATACCCTGTTTCCCCTAAAATAAGACATCCCCAGAAAATAAGACCTAGTAGAGGTTTTGCTGAATTGCTAAATATAAGGCCTCCCCCGAAAGTAAGACCTAGCAATGTTTTTGTTTGGAAACATGCCCGCCGAACAGAACACCAGAGCATGCAGGATCGGTAAATGTACGTACAATAAAGTGTTGTACATGGAAATATTGATAGTAACAAGAAACTCTTGATAGGATTCACAGTTTGTCTGGTTATGCTGGTTTATGATGACAACTACTGTACAGTATATAATAAATGTGCATTTTTTTGTTAAACAATAAATGTGAATTCTTCTTCATGGAAAAATAAGACATCCCCTAAAAATAAGACCTAGAGCATCTTTGGGAGCAAAAATTAATATAAGACACTGTCTTATTTTCGGGGAAACACGGTAGCAACCCAGTAGTAGTTGGAGTCAGTGGAACGCAGAACAAAGTGACATCCAGAGACTTCACAAAATCACAAGTTGAACACTTCCCAAGTGTCTAGGACTGAGTGATGTATTTTCGGATGATGCGTGCAGATCCCAGCAGGGTGGCCTTTTGCAGTTGGCAGATCGTAATTTTGTCAATGTCTATTGTTTCCAAATGCCGGCTGAGATCTTTTGGCACGGCACCCAGTGTGCCCATTGGAGGTGTCTACGGACAACGCTGGCTCTTCGGCTTAGAAATGGAGATGAGCACCAACCCCCAGAGTCGGACACGACTGGACTTAACGTCATGGGAAACCTTTACCTTTACTTTTTATAGGAAGAGGCAGTGGGCGGTGTCATGCAAATTCCACACCAATGGAGAGACTAAGAAACACTGGGGTGTCTGTGGTGGAGGAAAAACAGAAAATCTAGGATGAAATTGTCCCCGAATGGAAGCCCTGACTTGGGTGGTGGGCAGTGTGGTGTTAGTGGAAGACATTGGTAGGGCTCTTGGACATTTTCATGGCACTCACTATATGTTGTCGAAGGCTTTCATGGCTGGGATCACAGGGTTGTCGTGTGTCTTTCGGGCTGTCTGGCCATGTTCCAGAAGTATTCTCTCCTGACGTTTCGCCCACATCTATGGCAGGCATCCTCAGAGGCTGTGAGGCATGGATAAACTAGGCAAGGAAAGGAAATATATATATATCTGTGTAGAGTCCAGGGTGTGACAAGAGTCCTTTGTCACTGGGAACCAGCATTAATGTTTCAGTTAATCACCCTAATTAGCATTGGAAAGGTTTTGTCTCTTGCCTGGGGGGCATCCTTTGTTCAGTCATTAGCCGTCCTTGGGGCAGAGGAGCCTCTGAGGATGCCTGCCACAGATGTGTGCGAAACGCCAGGAGAGAACACCCCTAGAACACGGCCACACAGGCCGAAAGAGACACAACAACCCGGTTGGTGCTTCTTTTTGGTTTTCCCAGAATGGACTAAGGTCTCACCTTTTGCCAGTCTACCATTTATGTGTTTTAAATGAAATTTTTATCTTGTATTGTTGTTTATATTGATATATTGTATTATTGTTTCATCTTTTTATATTGTGATTGTATTGTGTTGCTTATATTTTGTTCTTATGTCGTTTGGGCCACTGCCCCATGTAAGCCGCCCCGAGTCCCCGTGGGGAGATGGTGGCGGGATATAAATAAAGTCTTATTATTATTATTATTATTATTATTCCAAGAAGAGAATGGTTCACAGGGTTGTTGTATGTCCCCCGGGCCATGCGGCCACGTTCCAGAACCACTCTCTCCCGACGTCTCGCCTACATCCATGGCAGGCATCCTCAGAGGTTGTGAGGTATGGATAAACTAAGTAAGGAAAGGAAAGAATATATATATCTGTGTATATCTCTTGCCACATCCTGGACTCTCCACAGATATGTATTTTTTTCCTTTCCTTGCCTAGTTTATCCATGCCTCACAGCCTCTGAGGATGCCTGCCATAGATGTGGGCGAAACGTCAGGAGAGAATGCTTCTGGAACATGGCCACACAGCCCGAAAGACATACAACAACCCTGCACTCACGATAACCTGCAATGTCACTGGAGGGAAGGCCATGCTAATGATCACTCTGTGTCTCACCATATATTTGAAGAAATATCCACCTCTTTTTCTCCTTGCTGACCGACATGACATTTGTCCCAAAGAGCCACCTTTGAAGAGACGGGAGGAGACCTTTGAACTCCATCCGAAGAGCTGGGCTAATTGTCAGTGAGCGCAGCACTCTCTGAAGCCAGAAGATTAAAGGGAGGCGGGGAATTTTCCCCGTCTGCTGAATGGTTAACTCAGTCCTTCATAACATGGCTCTCTGTCGCCCGAAATTAGCCAGATGGAATGACGAGAGCCGGAGAGACTTCTGTCTGGAAGGAAGGAAAAAAGGAAGGAAAGAAGGAAGGAAAGAAGGAGGACTCAGATCTCTTGGCCCCACATTCCTGGGCTCCGGGTGGAATTCTTTAATTTTGGAATGCCTTTAATGTCTCCATCTCCCTTTTCTCTTGATGGGCCCCTTTCTTTTTCTCGTCCTTCGCCTCTGAAGGATATTAATAAGGAGCCACCAGAACCATCCCTGGACCAATGTCAATCGATATCAGAGCCGGTCCAACAATGAGGCGAATTAAGCCGTTGCTTCGGGCGCAAAACATACGGGGGCGCAGTCGAGACTGCTTTTTCTGTTGATTTCTTGTAAAACGATGTTTTGGTGCTTAATTTGTAAAATATTAATGTAATTTGATGTTTAATAGGCTTTTCCTTAATCCCTCCTTATTATCCAACATTTTCGCTTATCCAACGCTTTTATTTTTCAGTGATTGGTTTGGGGGGGGGGGGGAGCCAAAATTCTGTTCGCCTACACTTGAAAAATACCTAGGGCCGGCTCTGATCGATATGCAATTGAATTGGGGTCACTCTGTTACTTTTCTCAGGAACCACCAAGGCCGCCAAGAAATCCCAGGAGTAAAGTCTCACTTATCCAACATAAATGGGCCGGCAGAACGTTGCATAAGCGAAAATGTTGGATAATAAGAAGGGATTAAGGAAAAGCTTATTAAACGTCAAATTAGGTTATGATTTTACAAATTAAGCACCCAAAACATCATGTTTTACAACAAATCGACAGAAAAAGCAGTCCAAAAGACATGTTCCAGAAGCATTCTTTCCTGATGTTTCACCCCCATCTATGGCAGGCATCCTCAGAGGTTGTGAGTTATATTCGAAAAACTAAGCTAGGGAGGTTTAATAATAATAATAATAACAATTATTATTATTATTATTATTATTATTATTATTATTATTATTATTATTAAACCTCCCTTGCTTATGAAATCCAGCATATCTATCTTGTTTGCTGTGTCATAATAAAATAATAATAATAATAATAATAATAATAATAATAATAATAATAGTGTGGAGCTTTTGCAAGAATTTGAAGAACCAGCACATGAAACACCTGTTGAACCACCAGGAACCTTGACAGCAAGACAACAAGAGCTCAAGGATTAAGATCATGGCTCATGCTGCAACAAATGCAATAAGAAAGCGGCTCCCAACTCTAAAAACAGTGCCCAAGAGACACCTGGCGCCTCTCATGAAGGATGTGAATGCAGCACTCTCCACTGTCCAAATAACATCAATTGTGTGTTTTCAGGGCTGTCTGGCCATGTTCTAGAAGTATTCTCTCCTGACGTTTCGCCCACATCTATGGCAGGCATCCTCAGAGGTTGTGAGGTCTGTTGGAAACGAGGCAAGTGGGGTTTATTTATATCTGTGGAAAGTCCATGGTGAGAGAAGTACTCTTTGTCAGTTGGAGGCCAGTGTGAATGTTGTACTTAATCACCTTAATTAGCATTGAATAGCTTCATCTCCTGCCTGGGGGCATCCTTTGTTCAGAGTCATTAGCTGCCCCTGGTTCCCATGTCTGGAACTCCTCTTGTTTTTAGAGTGTTGCTTCTTATTTACTGTTCTGTTTTTAGAGTTTTTTAAATACTGTTAGCCAGATTTTGTTCATTTTCATGGTTTCCTCCTTTCTGTTGTAGTTGTGGATTTCAGTGGCTTCTCTGTGTAGTCTAACACGATAGTTGTCTGGCCATGTTCCAGAAGCATTCTCTCCTGATGTTTCGCCCACATCTATGGCAGGCATCCTCAGAGGTTGTGAGGTGAGATGTCTATCTGTCAGGATTGGGGCAGAAAGGGGGTTGGACTGGATTGCCTTTGGGGGTCCCTTCTAATAAAGAATCCTACTATTTCTCCCCTTTTGCAGCAAAAAAGAGGAACTTTTCTTGAGACTCAGGCCAAAGGCAGCCAATCCCAGAGATGTGGGGCCGATGATGGTGTTCCCTGGGGAGGGGGGCTTTGGGCCCCATTGAGGGAGGGGGAGAGGGGCTGTGGGCGGTGGGCCCGGCCCGAGTTCTGGGCCACGTCAGGCGGCAGCAGATGAGTCAGGAGCCCAAGACCATTAAAACCCCCGAGTATGAAATTAGCTTGACTCTGTAAGAGAGCTACATCAGGCCGGCTGTCAGGAAATCAATAGCACACCGTAATTATGCCCATAAACATGCTGGAGAAGCACAATGAGTCAAAGGGAATGGCAGCCGGGAGGGAGGAGGAAAGGGAGCAAGGAAAAAGGAATCATAGACACATAGAAGAGACCCCCAAAGGACATCCAGCCCACCCCCTACCATGCAGGAAAGGCACCGTTAAATCAGTCCCGACAGATGGCCATCCAGCCTCTTTTTAAAGAAGGAGCCTCTGTCAGACTCCGAAGGAAGCAGAGAATACTGTTGGGCGAGGGGCTTATTAACAAAAATTTGTTGTAAAATAGTATGGTTGCACTACAGTAGAGTCTCACTTATCCAACATAAACGGGCCGGCAGAATGTTGGATAAGCGAATATGTTGGATAATAAGGAGGGATTAAGGAAAAGCCTATTGAACATCAAATTAGGTTATGATTTTACAAATTAAGCAACAAAACATCATGTTACACAACAAATTTGACAGAAAAAGCAATGCGCAGTAATGCTATGTAGTAATTACTGTATTTACGAATTTAGCACCAAAATATCATGATATATTGAAAACATTGACTACAAAAATGCGTTGGATAATCCAGAACATTGGATAAGCGAGTGTTGGATAAGTGAGACTCTACTGTATTTGCAAAAACGAGGTTTCCATAACACAAATAGATTTCCTTATACAGTAGAGTTTCACTTATCCAACATAAATGGGCCAGCCGAACGTTGGATAAGCAAATATGTTGGATAATAAGGAGAGATTAAGGAGAAGCCTATAAAACATCAAATTACGGTAAAGGTAAAAGTTTTCCCCTGACGTTAAGTCCAGTCGTGACCGACTCTGGGGGTTGGTGCTCATCTGAACATGCTCATCTGATTGTACTGAGCATGTTCAGACTCAGGACTCCATTTTGCAGTAGTTTGTTTAACACTTCAGTGGAGGTGGATGAGAATAATGATTGGATCAGAGTTGGACAGTCTTGTCTTAAATTAGAACTTGATGTAAATATTCAAAAACATTTAACCTACTGATGCCACAATTAATGTCATTTTATTGGTATCTATTTTTATTTCTGAAAATTACCACCCTCGGCTTATACTGGAGTCAATGTTTTCCCAGGTTTTTTGTGGTAAAATTAGGAGCCTCGGCTTATATTTGGGTCGACTTATACTCGAGTATATACGGTACTTGATTTTTCCTTTTCAACAAGGTTATGATTGCCATTTATTTTCAAAGGGATATCTGCCCAGAGACTGGGTGCAGTTATTTCCAAGACTTTCAGATCCCGCAAACCAAAGTCCAGCCTTTGGACAGTTTGGTCTTGAAGGGCACCTTTGTTCCCACCAACAAAAGCCGTGGCCTTTCCATCCGGTGCCGAGGGGTCAGTGGCTGCCTGGGGCGGGCCATGAAAGGGCAGTTGTATTTCCCCAATGTTGTTATTTATATGTTCAGGAAGGGAGGGTGGTCCTCCTCGCAGGGTCCTGACTAGTCCTGAAATACCCCACAGCCCCACAACCAGACACGATCCTTAAAAAAACACCTGCTTCAATGACGCTTTGCTTTGGAATCTTGCTGCTGTTGCTTTGCTCTTTTCCCTTCCTGGACACATCAAAGAGTGTTGTTATTTACATAATTATGCCTGCTATTGTGCTTCCCAGCTTCAAAGTACTTTATTATGGAGGACTGATCCCCTGCTTAATTAATTTGCTGCAAGGGAAAGCGGGGAGGAGATCTCTCTGACGAAAGAGTGGCAAAAAAGAGAGAGGAGATAAGGCTCCCGTCCCTTTATCTGCTCCCAAACTTTGGAACATTGCATGGCATTGCTCCTTTGCACAACTGGACTGTTGTCGCCAACACAATGGGCAATGCAAAGGCACACTTGCATGCTGTTTGTTTATTTATTACAACATTTATATTCCGCCCTTCTCACCCGAGAGGGGACTCAGGGCGGCTTACAATAAACACACATATAAAAATTATACATCTATCTATATATATAAAAGAGTGATGGCATCACGGCGACCCACAAAACAACAAAACTACAGGCCCCCCAACCTCGAAATTTGACAACACAACCCATCATCCACGCCTCTAGGTTGATACAACCAAAAGAAAAGAAAAATAAAGTCCTAATTAGAGAGAGAGGAATAATTGCTTTTATCCAATTGCTGCCAGTTAGAAGGCTAAGCTCCTCCAACTTGGTCTCCTAGCAACCCAATAAAAAAATAATAAAAAACACTAAAAAAATGATACAATAAAATACTATAATAACAGAAAATAACTAAAAATAATACAAAAAATAATAAAATATAATAAATAAAAATATAACTTACAATAAAATTAATAAAAAAATGCAAATAACGTCTAATAAAAATTACACAACAATTTTTAACCGATACCATCACCACTTTGCCACAGCAACGCGTGGCCGGGCACAGCTAGTTACAAATAAATCAGATTAAAAATTATTAATTTACATCAGTAGTCATAAAAACATTCTAAAATACAAATGGACATGTTTCCCTCTGCTTCCACAATAACCAAATGAAATACTATTATTATTAACAACCATTGGCACACATCAGATGTAATGCGGAGGCATTCTTCTCCCAGGCTCAGCTTACCGTATATACTCAAGTATAAGCCGACCCGAATATAAGACGAGGCACCTAATTTTACCACAAAAAAACTTGGGAAAACATTGACTCCAGTATAAGCCGAGGGTGGTAATTTTCAGAAATAAAAATAGATACCAGTTACCGTATATACTCGAGTATAAGCCAACCCGAATATAAGCTGAGGCACCTAATTTTACCACAAAAAAAAAAAAAAACTGGGAAAACATTGACTCCAGTATAAGCCGAGGGTGGTAAATTTCAGAAATAAAAATAGATCCCAATAGAATTACATTAACTAAAGCATCAGTAGGTTAAATATTTTTGAATATTTACATCAAGCTCAAATTTAAGAGAAGACTGTCCAACTCTGATCCAATCATTATTCTCATCTGCTTCAATGTCAATGTGCTTATGTATCCTTTTAATAATAATAGAGTCAAATAATACATGTCATAATAATAATAATAATAATAATAATAATAATAATAATAAATACAGGAAAATAATACAAGTACAGTACAGTCTCACTTATCCAACACTCACTTATCCAACATTCTGGAATATTCAACGCATTTTTGTAGTCAATGTTTTCAATATATCATGATATTTTGGTGCTAAATTCGTAAATACAGTAATTACTACATAGCATTAATGTGTAATCAGGACCGGCCCGAGAAAATTCAAAGGGGTAAGCAAATATTTTTTTGCGCCCCCTCCCCTGCGCCGCAGGAGGCGTGGCCAGGACTGGCCCCGCCTCCCACGCCTGGCAGCCACGCCTCCTGCAGTGCGGGCGGCGTGGGAGGCGGGGCCAGGGTGCACGGCGCGGGAGGCGGGGCCAGACGCGGCCCCGCCTCCCGCGGGGCGCTCCCTGGCACAGCCAAGCTGCGGCAGGAGTTCTTCCAGGCCGCAGCCTGAAAGGACTCCCACTGCAGCGGGTGCGCGCTGTGGGAGGCGTGGCCGGTCCCGCCTCCCACGGGGTGCGCCCTGGCCTGGCTGCGCCATGGCGCACCCCCCGGGAGGCGGGGCCAGACCTAGCCACGCCTCCGCATCACACGGCCCCACCTCTGCCAGGTGTGGCCCCGCCTCCCAGGGGCTCAATAGCGCCCCTAGGAAGGTGGCGCCCAACGCGGGGGCGTGGCCAGCATGCCGTGTTGGGCCGGGCCTGTGTGTAATGAACCACTTTTTCTGTCAAATTTGATACCAATGACCTCACTTGTTTACTCTGAGCTTTCTTCTCTCTTTGGAACTTCCTGGAGAAAGGCACCAGCTCACAGGAAGGGAGAGGCAAAACCACATAGGCAAAAGTTTACTATTTTCTGGCTTATGGTCCCTTCAGCACCAGGAAGGGAAAAGGTTCTCTGTGGCGGATTAAACGTCTTGCTTTGGAAGACTAAGCAAGGCGTTAGAATTCATTAAAATGAGCCCATAAGGGAAGGAATTTGGGAAGAAAAGCCAGGGAACAACGGCACTGTTAATGAAGAAATACATCACGGCTGCGACAAGGCCCAGGAGGCAAATGGAAACGAACCAAAACCGGTTGGGGCTTTTAGAGAGGAAACTCTTCCAAAATCCACAGATGTGAAGAAAAAGAAGAAAGCGCACAGTTGAATTCAGCAACCCGGATTCGTGACGGTGAGAAAGCAAAGCAGAAAACAGGAAAGCAGGGGAATAACAAGCGCAATGATCAAGATGAATGGGACACAGCTTTCACGCATGCCCAAATTCCCAGAAAAAAGGGGAATTCAAATACATGTTTTCTTCCTTAATTAAGGGCGTTGAGAATTGGGTTTGTTATCTAAATTTTGCATAAAACAAACAAATGTCACGGAGAGAAGCGGAGAGGCCGGGAAAGAACAATGCTAAACCTAAGGGCCTGGTGATGAATAAAAAATTTGTTGTTTTATTTTTCACCGCAGGAAAATAAACACCCAACTGACACATTTGAGAAACAAGGAGAAGTCTGCAAATATCCATCAGGGAAATAGAGTCACATCCCTTCTCGTCCCAAAACGCGTCCCGTTAATGCATCCTTTTAAGCTCGGTGGAAATTTCTTCTTCTTCATGACTGGAAGCGGCATTTATCCTGTCAGAAACAGGGGCCTGTTATTACCGCTCTTCCGAGGCTTCCGTGGTTCTGTTTTCTGCTTCAAAATTGTTCCGTGCTTTTGGTGTTGTGCTTCGAGCAATGGACTGGAGAGAGCTGGGTTCAAATCCCACTCTGCTGTGAAAACCCAAAGGCAAAAACAACGCAAAAACCCTTGATAAGAGTCACCTTGGGTCGGAAGAGGCTTGAAGGCATGCAGCTCTTGGATCTCTTATGGGATCTAGATCCATTTTGAGGCTGGAAAGATCTATGGAGATGCGACCTGGCTAAGCCATTTTTGGGATTCCTTTGTTGCATATTGTAGATGGTAATAAATGGAAGCAATAATAATAATAATAATAATAATAATAATAATAATAATAATAATAATAATACTTTATTTATACCCCGCCACCATCTCCCCGCGGGGACTCGGGGCGGCTCACAATGTCACAAAAGTAACAGCACAAATACATTAACAATACACAGTTTAAAACACAAGAAGATGATAAACAAGTTAAAACAAAGATTTAAACAACCATAATAATATCAATAGTAATAATATCAAACAACCACCAATGCGATTCAGTCAACTTCAAAGGTGGGGGGGGGGGGGGAGACTATAGCAGCAATATAAGATAAAATCATTAGATTAAAATATCCCAATGAAAGGAACCTAATAACATTCAGAATAGAATTATAATTATAATGAGGCTTTACCACTGCTACTGAACCTAAAGTCTGTCAGGGTGTTTTAGAAACATCAGCTCCCAGCACCCTGATTTATTAGTGATCCTTTGACTCTCACCAATTCATCCTTGGTCAGACTGCTTGCCCATCCAGAGAAGCAGTACTGACAAACGACACCTCAGTCGCAAATCAGCTGAATGCGGCGGTCCTTAAGGCTTTATTCCAAATATATACAAAGATATTTACAAGATGCAAAGTCCATCGCTCTTTGCAGACATGCTTTCTCCTTGCTGTTCAGCGAAGCGCACATTCCACAGTAGAATGACGAACGTCCTGTCAGACCGGAAGTCACGACCTATTGACTGCAGCAGGCTATCACTCAAACTGGCCTGCTGTTAACAGTTAAGTTGCTGGGACACAAGTTGCAAACAGTAAAAATACTTGATTCATCATTTCATCCTTACACCCAAAATAAACCAACAAAGTCACCCTGCAGTGTAATCATGTGCCACTCAGGTTTGTGAAACAAGTAACAGGAACTTTACTTGACTTCAAGAGATAAAAACAGAGCAATAATATATACAATAGTATCTCTGACTGTTCACAGACAACATAGGGAATAAACAGTCCTTTTAAATAGTCCTTAAATATGCCTTAAAAACAACAAGGCTTTAGAGAGTCGGCAGCCATCTTCTTTCCTGGCTGTTTTCAGTCAGCCCTTTCTATCACTCACTTAAGGTAAAACCTGCTCAAACCGGTTCCCTCAGCAGCACGGCAGAGAAAGTAGCCAATCAGATTGCTAGCTCTTCACAGGCTCAGCCAATCAGCTACTTACACATATTATTTCAGTTAACCCATTATTACATCATGGTGTCTTTTACAAACCACAACATCCTTTATATCCGTTAGTTACATTGGTAGAAAAAGGAAGAACAAGGAGGCGATAGGGCCTCTGCAAGGAGAAGATGGGGTGATGGTGACAAGGGATGGGGAAAAGGCAGAACTGCTCAATGCCTTCTTTGCCTCGGTCTTCTCACAAAAAAGAAAGCCATCCTCAACCTCAGCAACATGGAGTGGACGAAGGATTGGAGTTAGGGAAACAAGTTGTTCAGCAATACCTGGCCGCTCTAAATGAATTCAGGTCCCCAGGACCAGATCAACTACATCGAAGAGTATTGAGGGAACTAGCAGAAGTTATTTCAGAACCACTGGCAATCATCTTGGAGAGTTCTTGGAGAACAGGAGAAGTCCCAGCAGATTGGAGGAGGGCAATGTGGACTCTATCCATCTTCAAGAAGGGAAAAAAGATGACCCAAACAATTACCAATGTCCTGTCGGCATCACGTCGATATCAGGCAAGATTCTGGAAAAGATAGTTAAGGAAGTGGTCTGCAAACACTTAGAAAGGAATGCAGTCATTGCTAATAGTCAACACGGATTTATCAAAAGCAAGTCAAGCCAGACTCATCTGATCTCTGTTTTCGATAGAGTTACAAGCTGGGTTGATGCAGGAAACATCATGAATGGAGTGTATCTGGAATTCAGGAAGGCCTTCCTTCGACAAGGTCCTCCATGACCTTCCAGCAAGGAAACTAGTCCAATGTGGGCGAGGCAAGACTACATTATCTGTATCTGTAATTGGTTAAGTGAACAAAACCAGAGGGTGCTTCTCCACAATGCGTCCTCTTCTTCATCCTGGAGATTCCACCTGAACTTGAGGAAGAACTTCCTGACTTTGAGATCTGTTCAGCAGTGGAACTCTCTTTCTCTCTGCTGCGGAGTGTGGTGGAGGCTCCTTCTTTGGAGGCTTTTAAGCACAGGCTGGATGGCCATCTGTCGGTAGGGATTTGAATACGATTTTCCTGCTTCTTGGCAGAATGGGGTTGGACTGGATGGCCCACCAGATCTCTTCCAACTCTAGGATTGTGTGATTCTAGGTCTAACACTTTGCCTCCTAAAAAGCCCTTCTTGTCCCAAAGAGAGCCCGGGCTGTGGCACAGGCTGGTGAGCAGCCAGCTGCAGCCAGCTGCAACAAATCACTCTGACTAAGAGGTCATGAGTTCCAGGCCAGCTCGGAGCCTGCGTTTGTCTCTGTCTCTGTTCTATGTTAAGGCATTGAATGTTTGCCTTATATGTGTAATGTGATCTGCCCTGAGTTCTCTTCGGGGTGAGAAGGGCAGAATATAAATACTGTAAATAAATAAATAAATAAATAAATAAATAAATAAATAAGAACCGCAGCCTGTTGGAGCCAAGCTAGAGCTGCCCCGTTTCCCAGGTGCCTCGCACAGCAGCGATTTACAAAGGGCCTTGTTAATGGATTCTCAGTCCGGCTCCTGCCTTCGGGTGGGCCCTCCATCATTTATTGTATTTACTTGTAAAATGCATTAATCGCTTTTCTCTCACAAGCCGCCCGGTTCGTCATCACTCATCGGAAACCAGGCAGCCTCCGGAGTTTGGGCTGCAGAAGCGTCAAGGCTTCTCCTCGACTTCTCTGAGTCAGAAGGGGAAGCACCTTCAGGTCTTGCGAAAGACCCTCTTTGGCAACCATGGCGTGATGCTTCTAGGGTCGTGCATTCGGGGTTTTTTGGATCCTCCCAAAATCAGGAGGGCAGATATCTGTTTTCCGTTTGGGACTCTGAAAGATCCATTTTCTATCGGACCATTACAGGGGAAGGGGCTTCCCACCCAGGCTCTGCTTCCAAGTGTGAGCTTTGAGGAGGCTTCTAACCTGTCATTTCTTCAACTCTAGAGGAGGTGCTCGGCTGTGGGCACTGACAGGTGCAGGCACTTCCCGGGCCTGCCTGCATGCCACGCCACACATGCACTCTCCTTGGAATATTCAAACAGTGGATGTGGCTCCGAATGAGACATGCCGCATCATCACAGGATGTCTACGCCCCACACCACTGGAGAAATTATACTCTTTAGCCTGCACTGCACCTCCTGACATCCACCGGGAAGTGGCAGCCAGGAATGAAAGAACCAAGGCAGTGACATCTCGGGCCATCCCCTTTGGATATCAGCCAGCATGACAATGCCTTAAATCAGTGGTTCCCAAAGTGGGCGCTACCACCCCCTGGTGGGCGCTGGAGCGATCCAGGGGGGCGGTGATGGCACCTGTTAGGACATGGGGCAGGGCCAGGGGAGGGGCGGGGCCTCTTCCCAAGTGCCGGAGACAGGGCTGAGCACCTAAGAGCCTGTTAGGACACACAGGGGGCGGAGCTAGAGGAGTGGGCGTGGCTTCTTCCCAAGAGCCCGTGACAGGGCTGAGAATCTATACCTGTCCTGAGGCACTTGTTGGGACACAGAGGGTGGAGCTAGGGAACAAGGCGGGGCCTCCTTCCAAGAGCCCGAGACAGGGCTGAGCCTCTATAATTCTCCTGAGAGGCCTTTTAGGACTAAAGGGCGGGGCTAGGGGTGGGGGCGGGGCCTCTTCCCAAGACCAGAGATAGGGCTGAGCCTCTATACCTCTCCTGAGGTGCTTGTTAGAACACGGGGGCGGGGTATAGAGGTTCAGCCCCATCAGGCACTTGGGAAGAGGCCCCACCCCTTCTTCTAGCCCCGCCCCCTGTGTCCTGGCAGGCGCCGCAGGACAGGGATAGAAGCTCAGCCCTGTCTCAGAGCTCGTAACTCCGCCCATCTCAGTCCTGGCCACTCATTTGTGGCCCCGCCCACCTCCCCTCCCCCTCCCAGCCCTTCATCTTGGACTAGGGGAGAGGCTCAGCCCCACCCTCTTGAGCAGGAGCCACGCCCACCCCCTCTAAGCCACGCCCTTTTCCAGGGGGCGCTGAGTCATATTTTTTCTGGAAAGGGGGCGGCAGGCCAAATAAGTTTGGGAACCACTGCCTTAAATCAAGAAATAGCTTTCTAAGATCTACAGAGATACTCGCAGGAAGCGAGAGTCCAAAAGTGGCAGGCTAAAACCCAGAACCTCAATGAGTGGCTGATGCAGAAGACTGGGTGACTTGGAAGGCACTGAACAGACTGCGCTCTGGCACCACGAGATGCAGAGCCAATCTTAGGAGATGAGGCCACAAAGTGGAGTCCACGACATGCGAGTGGAGAGAAGAACAAACCACAGACCACTGACTACAATGCAGTTTGAGCCCTGACACAAGCACCATGGAGGACTTCTCACAGCAACACCTGAGGCACCCCAAGTGGACAGAATCTGGCTGAGATCTTTTGGCACGGCACCCAGTGTGCCCATCACCACCGGGACCACCTGCACTGGTTTCTGCCAGAGTCTTTGAAGTTCAATCTTGAGGTCCTGAGAGCGGCTGAGTTTTTCCTGTTGATTTTCATCAAGGAACTTTCCATGCAATGTTTTGTTGTGCCAGCTGTCAGCTCTAGTTTGTAGTGCGGTTTTCTTGTACTTATTATTATTATTATCTGGTCAAAGGACATTTAGTATCATGCCAAGTTGTAGTTGATGTCGTTGTTGTGTGTGTTTGGAAATACATTACAACTTGTACCCTCGTTTCGCTTCTGACACGATAAATAAATAAATCAGCCCTTATGGGACGCAATAGGTGTGTTGCAACGCAATTCCCGTCTTACTTTGCTGGGATGGAAACCCACAGCCCCCCGGGGTGGAGGAGAACAAGAGACCACACGACTGACCGGGGCCTTGGGGACGCGTTGTGCACAGAGGAGAAGAGAAGGGCCGGGCGCAGGGACCTCTGCATTGGCATGCCTGAGCGGCTCCTGTTTCCGAGTCCCAGCGGGCGGAGCTGATGAAAGACAGTTAATTCAATTTCAACAGAGAAATTGATTAATGGACTGGATTAAAATAAGTCCCTGGTGTCTGGGGCCTTTGCAGAGCATACCAATTCCATTTTTATCTTCCCGTTGCCTCCTCCGCCTCTTCCTTGCACAACTCTTTGGCTTTGTCGGGAGACAGAAAAATTAGAAATGATGAAACAAGGGAAAGGCTGTTGGGCCTGTCAGTCCGTCTGCCTGCCTTGCAGAGAAAGAAGAAGACGGGAGAGAGAGAGAGGAATTAAACACACCTTCCTCTTTAATTAGCTTGATTTATATGCATTTATACTAACAGACTAGCCTGTTGGGAATACATTGATCTTGGATTTCTTCTTGCTGCCTCCAGCACATTTCGGAAATGAATATGTATTTGCAAAAAAGCAAAACATAAAGGAGGAAGCAGAGTTCTCCCTCCCTCCCTCTCGCAGGATATCTAGGTCAGAGCCTTCGCCCCAATTGTGGCCTTCCAGGGGTCACCCAGGCCCCATGGCCAGCTCCAACCCCTTGCCAGGCAGGAAAAGCACAATCAAAGCAGTCCTGACAGATGGACATCCAGCCTCTGTTAGAAATCCATATCATAGACTTCTAGAGTTGGAAGAGGCTCTAAGGGCCATTCAGTCCAACCCCTTGCCAGACAGGAAAAGCACAATCAAAGCAGTCCTGACAGATGGGCATCCAGCCTCTGTTAGAAATCCATATCGTGGAATCATTGACTTCTAGATTTGGAAGAGACTTCAATGGCTATGCAATCCAACTCCCTTCTGCCAGGCAGGAAAAGCACAATCGAAGCACTAT
This sequence comes from Anolis carolinensis, assembly GCF_035594765.1. NCBI lineage: Eukaryota > Metazoa > Chordata > Lepidosauria > Squamata > Anolidae > Anolis > Anolis carolinensis. The sequence goes on from NW_026943819.1 coordinate 29,515,204, forward strand.
TGACAGATGGCCATCCAACTTCTATTAGAAATCCATATCATGGAATCATAAACTCCTAGAGTTGGAAGAGACCCCAAGGCCATCCAGTCCAACCCCATTTGCAAGGCAGGAAAAGCACAATCAAAGCACTCCCGACAGATAAGAAATCTATCCCATGGAATCACAGACTCCTAGAGTTGGAAGAGACTCCAAGAGCCATCCATTCCAACCCCTTGCCAGGCAGAAAAAGCACAATCAAAACACTCCTAACGGATGACCATCCAGCCTCTATTAGAAATCCATATCATGGAATCATTGACTCCTAGAGTTGGAAGAGACCCCAAGGCCATCCAGTCCAACCCCATTTGCAAGGCAGGAAAAGCACAATCAAAGCACTCCCGACAGATAAGAAATCTATCCCATGGAATCACAGACTCCTAGAGTTGGAAGAGACTCCAAGAGCCATCCATTCCAACCCCTTGCCAGGCAGAAAAAGCACAATCAAAACACTCCTAACGGATGACCATCCAGCCTCTATTAGAAATCCATATCATGGAATCATAAACTCCTAGAGTTGGAAGAGACCCCAAGGCCATCCAGTCCAACCCCATTTGCAAGGCAGGAAAAGCACAATCAAAGCACTCCCGACAGATAAGAAATCTATCCCATGGAATCACAGACTCCTAGAGTTGGAAGAGACTCCAAGAGCCATCCATTCCAACCCCTTGCCAGGCAGAAAAAGCACAATCAAAACACTCCTAACGGATGACCATCCAGCCTCTATTAGAAATCCATATCATGGAATCATAAACTCCTAGAGTTGGAAGAGACCCCAAGGCCATCCAGTCCAACCCCATTTGCAAGGCAGGAAAAGCACAATCAAAGCACTCCCGACAGATAAGAAATCTATCCCATGGAATCACAGACTCCTAGAGTTGGAAGAGACTCCAAGAGCCATCCATTCCAACCCCTTGCCAGGCAGAAAAAGCACAATCAAAACACTCCTAACGGATGACCATCCAGCCTCTATTAGAAATCCATATCATGGAATCATTGACTCCTAGAGTTGGAAGCGACTCCAAGGACTATTCAGTCTGACCCTTCCTGCAGACAGGTAGACACTGTCAAAGCTTTCTTGACAGATGGCCATCTGTCTTGTCTCCTTTTGAGTCTTATCTTCTTCTGGGGCCCCATTTCTCCATTAGCTCCCTTCTCTACTTCCAGTCCCTTTGGTCTTTTGGATGTGCCACAGATATGACCCTCACAAATTCAGAGCTCCAGCAACCCCCCCCTTGCTCCAACGTCTCACCCCAAAACGTGTGGGGCAGACCCTTCTAGGTCTGGCAAAAAGTCTCCCTCCGCCGGGTTCCTAACTTGCATGGATCCAAAAAGAAGTCTGCAGCCTCTTCCCAAATCCCTTCGTACTTTATTTCATAACAGACAATATATTTCGAGAACCATCGTCATCGCCACATTCATTCGGTTTCGTCTTTTAATGGGAACTAATCCAGCTCTCACTTCCCAAAATAATACGTGAACTCCAGAGCGATTATCCTTCTGTTTCTGCCATTCTCTATTCAAAAAAATGTATACAAACATATGCGCATTAAGGGAAATAGCGCTTAAAATGGCTCTTCTTCCTTGCCTTCAAGTCGCGGCTGACTTATGGCGACTCCAAGGTGAAATCATTGCAGCGTTTTCGGGGCAGGATTCCTTCAGAGGAGGGTTGCCTTTGCCTTCCTCTGAAGCAGAGAGAGTGTGACTCGCCCAAAGTCAAATCTCCTTGTTGTGCCATCTTTACAAAGTTCTGGAGAGACTTATTTTGCATCGGATTATGGAAAAAATATATCCATGTATGATTCTACGGCAAGCTGGCTTCAGGAAAGGCAAAAGCTGGACATCCTAAGTCAGTGATGGGCAACCTATGACACGCGTGTCAGCACTGACACGCCTAGCCATTTTTGCTGACACACGGTCGCATGCAGATTGATCGGATGACTAATGTCTTTTGCGGCCAAATTTGGTGTGATTTGGTCCAGTGGTTTCGTTGTTTACTCCATGGGAATTATGCACATTACATATATATATATTAGACATGTCCAAAAAATCGTTTTGAATCGTATATCGGAATTATTTTGGATTGTTCTCACTTTTTGATATGCATTCCGAGACATAGTCTCACAACGCAGCCAGCAATGTAATTCAAACCATTGTTGGCCCATTCTCTAATTGTCTCTCAATGTTTCATTAATTCCCCCCCCCCCAAATTTTTTAAAATATATATTTAAAAATATTTTTAAAAAATTGTTTCTGCAACCTACCTTGAATGGGAGCTTAGCGCAGCCTAACATGGCTGCCGCTCCCCAGCCAATCAGAAGCTTCCACGATGGACGCAAAGGTGGGGGCTAACGTCCTCTTCCACATGGAAGATTGCCATACAAGGCCGGTGTGTAGCAATTGCGCATGCGCGTCTGTCATTTTAGAAACATTTAGAATCATTACGAATTTTCGGAAATATCCGAAATTTTTGGGTGAAAAAATTGGAAATACTTTCTATATCGAAGCGCCAGCGCCCCCTACTTTAGAAACGAGAATTGAAACTTTTTTTCATCGATCGGACATGCTATATATATATATATATATATATATATATATAATATAATAGTAATAATATCATAATATACTACAATAATAATAGAATAATCATAGAATGATTATATATATATATATATATATATATATATATATATATATATAATCATTCTATTATTATTCTATTATTATTGTAGTATATTATGATATTATTACTATTATATTATTATATTATTATTCATTATTCATGACTACGGCAAGGGAGCCCCCAGCCAGTGCCAAGGGTCCGGCCTCTTCCCTTTGCAGCCCCCAAGAAGGAGAAGAAAGAGGAGGTGATGGAGGCAGAAATGATTTAATAATATGTTTTGTACTTTTCCCAGAGCGGATAGCGCTGGAGGCTGATTCTTTTTGTTTTCCCAGCCTGGGCAAGAAATCCCTCTGATCTTTTCTCCCGGCTGGATCAGAGAGACTCTCCTCTCAGCATCTCAATGCAATTGAAGCCCTTGGCCTGATTCACAAAGGAGGAGGAGGAGGAGGAGGAGGAGGAGGAGGAGGAGGAGGAGGAGGAGGAGGAGGAGGAGGAAGGCAGAGATGCTGAACTGCTTGCTCCAGAGCGTCACGAGGCAAGCCTTGGACCACAACCCTTCTCCTCCATTGCTACACAGAAGGAGAGGCCTTGAAGCCAGCCACCTCGGCCCTTTCTCCTGCCCTATGCTTCTTATCCAAGGAAGCACCAAGCCCTGTTTCAGGCCACTCACCTGGCCAGCGAGGGTCAAGACAACCCCCATCAAAGCTAGGCATCCCACCCATTTCATCCCAGCATCCAGGGAGCTGCCCAAAATGCTGACCCTGACTGGGTCCAATCGTATCACCATAGGCCAGTGATTCTCAGCCTTCCTAATGCCGCGGCCCCTCAATACAGTTCCTCATGTTGTGGTGACCCTAATAATAATAATAATAATAATAATAATAATAATAATAATAATAATAATAATAACGCAAAGATACTATGGGACTTCCGAATCCAGACTGACAAAGTTCTGGAACACAACACACCAGACATCACAGTTGTGGAAAAGAAAAAGGTTTGGATCATTGATGTCGCCATCCCAAGTGACAGTCGCATTGACGAAAAACAACAGGAAAAACTCAGCCGCTTTCAGGACCTCAAGACTGAACTTCAAAGACTCTGGCAGAAACCAGTGCAGGTGGTCCCGGTGGTGATGGGCACACTGGGTGCCGTGCCAAAAGATCTCAGCCGGCATTTGGAAACAATAGACATTGACAAAATTACGATCTGCCAACTGCAAAAGGCCACCCTGCTGGGATATGCGCGCATCATCCGAAAATACATCACACAGTCCTAGACACTTGGGAAGTGTTCGACTTGTGATTTTGTGATATGAAATCCAGCATATCTATCTTGTTTGCTGTGTCATAATAAAATAATAATAATAATAATAATAGCAACAACAACAACAACAACAAAATACTGGAGGGATTTGGGAAGAACTGACAGTGATTTAGGGGAGATGTAGTTCACCTACCTCCAGAGAGCACTATAAATTAATATATGTTTCCTGATGGTCTTTGGCGACCCCCCCAAGGGGTCCTGACCCCCAGGTTGAGAAACGCTGCCATAGGCGATCCCTTAAGTCTGTTTGTTTTCCAAGTGCAGAGTCTTGGTGGTGAGTCCGCAAATGACTGTAGAGACCTATTCTGGATCCTCATGGTCTTTCCTTCACATACCATTCCAATGGAAAGGAATCCCAACATGGGTTCGTTGGAGGTGCCTCCTTCCTCTTGACATGTTTCTCCCTTTCGTCCTCCATACGTGCCTCTCCAAAATCCACATCACTGTTGATAACAACTGACCTCCAGTTAGATGCTCCAGGACCAGGGCTTCCCAGTTCTCTCTCAGTGTCTCTGCCACAGTTTTTAAGGTTTGCATTGAGTCCATCTTTCGATCTCTTTTGCCATCCACTGACATTCCATTTTCCATTCTTGAGCTGAGAGTAGAATAACTGCTTTGGGAGACAATGGTGATCTGTCAGGGGTTAATCGTCGCCCTGACTTATTTATGAGTCAGGTCTCACCTTCTTCTCACCAGCCAGACCACTTAGGCATCAGCGAAAGTGGCACCGACAAATGACAGCTTAGTTGTAAATTATCTGCTGATCCCAGCAGTTCAAAAGGCTTTATTTACAAGCTATATACAACTCTAGATACCATCACTCTCTGGACACGTTTCCTCAGCAAGGACAAAGCATGGCACGCCAAGTCTGTTATCAGGGCTAGCAGGCACCTCCCAACATTCCACAGTTCATGACGAATGTTCCGTCCACAAAACGGAAGTCTTGACCCATTGGCCCTGCAGGCACTCAATTAGGGCTGGCATGTAATGAACTCCTGTGCTGCTGGAAAGCTTGCCAGAACACATAGACACAATCCAACAGCAACAATTAATTTAACATTTCACACTCTAACAACAAACACACTAACATGATCTTTGGGCCTTCAGACAATGAATAGTGGAGGATCATGGCTTCAATGCTGGTGGCCTTTGCTTCTTTTGTCCAGATGCTGGTGTTTGTGTGATGCCCTTTCTTGTTGCCTGATGCAACAAGATAGTCCAGCATCCCCGGCTATCAGACCATGCCAGGGAGGCTGTCTTCTGCAAGACCCCGATGGGAACATCTCTATAAAGAAAGCCCCCGGGTGAAGCGTGATGCTGAGGAATCCTCTCTCGTGGTGTGCCTTTCCTCCGCTCCATCGTTTCCAAGGGCAGGGACTATGAAATCCATGCTTCAAACTCTGTGACTTGAGTGGGAGGGGGACATGCGCCTGTGTTGCTGAGCAGCCGCTGCTGCCGGGTGAAGAAGGGCACGTTTGCCTGGCACCGGCTGCCCAGAGGGCTGAGGAATGTCTTTCAAAGACAGCTTAATTAGCATGATTTATGTCACCCCCCATTGATCGGGTTGCCAACGCGCTGGAGATCTATCAGAGGGAGAATGGGCCGCATCGACTGCCAGGGCCCAGCGCATGAGAAAGGCTTGGCTTCATCGCAGCGGATGCAGAGGAAAGGCTTCTGCCTATGTTTGGCTGAAAGGAGGGCACCGTTTGCACCAAAGAGTGACATGTCCTGGGACACGAGAGCCATGTTCACATATTTAGAAGGAGGTCACATTGATGGTTAGAGCAAGCTGGGACTAGAACTCAACAGAGCCACAAGTTCAAATTATAGGAAAAGAGATTCCACCGGAACATTAGTAATAATTTCCTGAATTCAAGAGCTCTATGAATACGCAATCCGATGCTACCTGGGAATCCAATGGAGTCTCCTTCTCCGCTGGCTTTGAAGCAGAGGCTAGATATGACCGTCTGTTGGGAGGGCTTTGGAGTGTAACTTCCTACAAGGCAGAGGGTTAGACTGGATGGCCTAAGGGGGTATCTTCCAAATCTAGGTTTTTATGACTCTGGTACGTTCATGGTGCTGTCTCTGGTACAGCATTGGACCCATTCCAATTGGGCCTGGCATGTAATTAACTCCTGTACTGCTGGAAAGCTTGCCGGAACACATAGACACAATCCAACAGCAACAATTGATTTAACATTTTACACTCTAACTACCGGGCCTCCTGTCAATGGAAAGAGTTGCATGCATGCACATCCCCGCATGCACACATACACAAACACAGACTTGGCTCCATTGCCAAAACAGGGAAACATTCTTTATGCACTTAATCCATTTTGTTATCCCTCTCTCTTATGATGATGATGTGAGTGTTTCTCCAGAGAAGAGGCTCCGCTGTGTTCACTGACGGAAGGGATGGAGAAGTGGCTTAGACCGAACAGCCACAGTCCTGCATTTTGTTTAATATTTAATCACTCGCCGCTCTCTTGGAAAACAATAGATGCTGCCGCTATCATTTTTTCATAAAGAACCGAGAGCCTTCTGGCCCCTGAAGGATCCGTGGATTTATGGTGGTGGGAACTTTCATGAGCAGAAGCCGCTCGTTGGAAGCGTGAAGTCCAGCCGGAGGGAGGACTACAAAGCCAGACCCAAAGCCATGCGCCTCCCTTGCGCTGGCTGTTCCAGGCCTGGCACAAAGCCGCTCTTTGCAGAAACCAAACCCCCATTTTGGATGCATGAATGAATCCCCTCTGGCTTTTAGGGTGATCATCGGGAGGCATCACCAAAATCCACTCTCGGATTGCAGCTGCATACGAGCCATGAATGCCTTTAATAGTCTTGGGTGAAAGGGCAATTTATGCACAAAGAAATATGTAATATGTAGAGCACCAAATGCATTCATTTGTTGTCTGACTGATCTCGTTGTCGAACATGGGACACCTCCAACCCCCCGGTCAAAATATTAAATTGCAAACATTAGTACTGCAGCAGTGCGTTCCGCAGCTTAACACGGGTTTCATTTCTAAAGATAATGAACTGGTAATTTCCAAAGGTCTGGAGGGGCCCAGAAGAAGCTACTATTTCCCAGGAAGCTCATCCACCTCCTTAAAGGTAAAGGTAAAGATTCCCCTGATTTTTAAGTCTATTTGTGTCCAACTCTGGGGGTTGGCGCTCATCTCCATTTCTAAGCCAAAGAGCCGGCGTTGTCCATAGACACCTCCAAGGTCATGTGGCCATAGGCATGACTGCATGGAGCGCCATTACCTTTCCTCCGGAGTGATACCTATTGATCTACTCATATTTGCATGTTTTCTAATTGCTAGGTTGGCAGAAGCTGGAGCTAACAGCAGGAACTCACCCCGCTCTCTGGATTCAACCTGCCATTGGCCGGTGGATGCTGCAGTCCCGCCTCTGCGGGGAGTCCTCCCTGACATCATCAGAGCTCAGCCAATCACAGCTTGAAGGGAGCAGGAAATTCAAATCTGTACTGCATAAAAATGCCTGTTTTTACAATGTATGTATCTCAGCTTCCTTTGGCGGATTACCGCAAACTGGCATCACTATCAGCGGATTGAATAAATACCTCGTTGACTTCTTCTTCAACTTGGTGAGCTTTGTTTCAGGAAATCAGGCTTTTTCTCTCTTGCCAGGCGCACAGACTCACAAGGACGGCTGATTCCCAGTGCCAGTTGCTACTTATTGGACTCGGTATCCGCGCTTAAGGTTCCAGTATCCACGGCCCGGATGTCACTATCCACAGCTGCTTTAAATTGCTCTATTTCGCAACTACAGCAGACCCATGCAACAAATGGAATTAGCAAAGGGGACTTTGATTCAAGGGGGCAACTACGGCCACCCCTCCTTCTTAAATGCAGGGTCCTGAATCCCATTGCTATCCCAATCAGAAGAGACCCATAGAATCAAGGGGAATCGCCAATGTCTGGGTGCTTTGGGTCTCCTCTGTTGGGTGTCGAACCCACAGGCTCCAGCCCAGAGAGGCCCCCAGAAGACCCTTCTCCAAGTGTGTCTCTATGGGTGGGGGCTCCTGGACTGTAAAGGAAAAAGGGGACACGGTTTAAGCCCATTTAAGCAACAGGGAGGAGTTTTCTTTCGGTAATAGCACGGCATTAAAGTTTAAAGGCTTTTACCAAAATAGGAGGGTGGAAAAAAAATCTATGATCCAGTTTTATGCCCCTCCGAGCTCTTCTTATAAATCTGCATAAAGAGAATTTATCATCTCTTCATAAATGTGTCACGCGGCCCGATCTCTCTGGAGGATCCTCGGAAGGCAACGGGGAGGCACTTCTTGCTCTACAGGCAACCTTTCAGGCAGGAATCACCCAGAAGCCATTGCAACAAGGAGGCCAACGAGCTGAAGATGGCCAAGGTGGCTAATAATAATAATAATAATAATAATAATAATAATAATAATAATAATAATAGATGACCCAAAGTGCAGACTCTGCAAGGAAACCGACGAAACCATTGATCATATCCTCAGCTGCTGTAAGAAAATTGCACAGACAGACTACAAACAGAGGCACAACTGTGTGGCCCAAATGATTCATTGGAACTTATGCCTCAAGTCCCACCTCCCAGCAGCAAAGAACTGGTGGGATCACAAACCTGCAAAGGTCATGGAAAATGAACACGCAAACATACTGTGGGACTTCCGAATCCAGACTGACAAAGTTCTGGAACACAACACACCAGACATCACGGTTGTGGAAAAGAGAAAGGGTTGGATCATTGATGTCGCCATCCCAGGTGACAATCGCATTGATGAAAAACAACAGGAAAAACTCAGCCGCTACCAGGACCTCAAGATTGAACTTCAAAGACTCTGGCAGAAACCAGTGCAGGTGGTTGACAAAATTACGATCTGCCAACTGCAAAAGGCCACCCTACTGGGATCTGCACACATCATCCGAAAATACATCACACAGTCCTAGACACTTGGGAAGTGTTCGACTTGTGATGTTGTGAAACAAAATCCAGCATAACTATCTTGTTTTGCTGTGTCGTTGTAATAATAATAATAATAATAATAATAATAATAATAATAATACTAAAAATACATCACACAGTCCTAGACACTTGGGAAGTGTTCGACTTGTGATTTTGTGAAACAAAATCCAGCATAACTATCTTGTTTGCTGTGTCATACAACGTCGTTGTGTCAATAATAATAATAATAATAATAATAATAATAATAATAATAATAATAATTTATTTCTATCTCACTCTCTCTCCCTGTGGGGACTCAGGGCAGTTCACAACAGACAATGGCAAAGGGTTTTGTATGTTTTCCGGGCCATGTTCCAGAAGTATTCTCTCCTGACGTTTTGCCCACATCTATGGCAGGCATCCTCACTACTTGAGAATCTTGAAGCAAGAGTCTATAAAAGTTGCTCAAAGAACACAGTCCAAACAGGATATCAAAGTTAAATAAAGGTAGCAAGATTAGTCCAAGGCACAGAATCAAACTGGAACACAGGAGACAACACTCCAAGATTAGTCCAAGGTACAGGATCCATGCTAGAACACAAGGCAGCATCTTGACTGGAGCAGAAATCCAAACTGCAAAATACTGGAACATCAACTGGATACATAAAATCTCCAGTAGCAAGGATAAGTCTGGAACAAGAATCAAGGTACAAGGCTGCAGGAATTAACATAGAATTCACAGGCGCATGAAGCAGAGATCTCTTTCTCTTGATGAGCAAAGCTACCACCTCTGAATTTCTCAGAGAACACAGTTCCTCTTAAAGGTAAATTCAAGGCCTCAAACCCAGAGTCTCTTGGCAAGGCAGGAGCAGGAGGATTCACAGAGTCAGGAGTAGGAACATCACAGGTTGAACAGGCCCAACCTCAGGCTGGGCTACAACCATTCCACTCAAACATTAGGGAGAACGTCTTGACCACAAGAGTATGGAGGATGGTGGACTCTTCTTCTTGGATTGGCATCTTTCAGAGGGGCTTTAGTTGTGTATTCCTGCAAAGTAGAATAAGGTTGGACTGGATGGTCCTTGGGGTCCCTTCCATCCCTATTGGAGTCTATGGAGTGGTTGACTTGGAGGCCATTGGACAGAAGTTAGATGTCCATCTCTCAGGAGTCCTTCCCATCCAACTGTCAGACTAGATGGCCCCTGCGGGTCTGGGCTCCCATCAGTCCTATTGGATGCTGGGAGCTGCAGTCCAAGGGACATCTGAAGAGCCACATGAGTCTCGCTGCTTGTTCTGGAATCATTCTTGCCAATGTTGGTGAAACGTCAGGAGAGAATGCTTCTGGAACATGGCCATACAAATGCACAACAACCCAGTGATTCCAGCCGTGAAAGCCTTCGACAACACATTCTTGCCTCCAGACAGACCAAGCCCAATGTTTCCCTTCAGCTGCCAACAGTGCTATTTATTCAATTTTTCCCATTACTGACCCCGAAATTATCTGGTTATTTATGCCTTTCTTTCCCGTGTTTGTTTTGAGAGCGCAGGCCGGGCTTTATTTCCAAACGCAGGCAAGGAGGCTTAGAATAATAAAGCATCATTCAAAGTACCAAACCATATGCCTCAGCCATGCATTAAAAAACAATTATGGCCAAACAGCATTAACGCAGTAAGCCAGAAACTCCAGAACAGCCATGGAAAACATCAATACAAATGGAGCTGCGTGATTCAGACAGGGGACTTTTAAAAGCTCCCGTTTTATTTTCATTTACCAGTCAACAATCTGTTCCTTCTGCAACTCGGGAGAACAATAATTAAGAGAAACGGGGAAAGAAGGGGAGGCGGAAGGGGCAAGGGAGCCATTCCAGGAGGTTTCATCTGGGACGGGGTTTCCAAAAAGGAACATTCCAGGATTTAAGATCTTCTGCAGGGAGGAGGGAGGGTTTTGCGTGTTGGCAACATGTCCTTTTCTGCATAAAGGCTTTGCAAATGTTTCCCTGTGGATTTTCCCAAATGCTGTCAAGCCATGGCATCCCCCCGCCTTCAAAAAAAAGTATACTTCATCAAGAGACTGCAAGCAAATATATGATTTTTCCTTTTTATTAAAATCTTTTTCAGAGCTCCGGAGTTACAAAATGCTAAAGCGCTAGAGCAGGGGTCCTCAAACTTTTAAAGCCGAGGGCCGGGCCACAATCCTTCAGACTGCTGAGGGGCCGAATTATCATTTGGGGGAAAAAATACGAACAAATTCCTATGCACACTGCACATATCTTATTTGTAGTGCAAAATAACAACAATAACAATGAAAGAACAATACAATATTTAAAAATGAAAATAATTTTAACCAACATAAACCTATCAGGATTTCAATAGGAAGTGTGGGCCTGCTTCTGGCCAATGAGATAGTCAGGTTAATTAGGATTGTTGTTGTTGTGTGCCTTCAAGTCATTTCAGACTCTGGGCGAGCCTAAGTCCAAAATTATTTATTTATTCATTTACTACATTTATTTACTACATTTATATCCCACCCTTCTCACCCCGAAGGGGACTCAGAGCAGCTGTATGTACATACAATATATTATATTATTAGCATACCGTGTTTCCCTGAAAATAAGACAGTGTCTTATATTAATTTTTGCTCCCTAGATGTGCTAGGTCTTATTTTTAGGGAATGTCTTATTTTTCCATGAAGAATTCACATTTCTTATATACTGTACAGTAGTTGTAATCATAAACCAGCATAACCAGACAAACTCTGAATCCTATCAAGACTTTCTTGTTACTACCATTATTTCCATGTACAACAATCTACGGTATGTACATTTACCAATCCTGCATGCTCTGGTGTTCTGCTTCCAAACAAAAACTTTGCTAGGTCTTACTTTCGGGGGAGGCCTTATATTTAGCAATTCAGCAAAATCTCTACTAGGTCTTATTTTCTGGGGATGTCTTGTTTTCGGAGAAACAGGGTAGCACAATATTAGTATTATACTATATTGAACTATACCACTATACTGTAATATTATATGTAATATATAACATATAATTAATATTATTATATGATATTATTGTTAGTATTTTATTGTATAAAATGATAATATTATTATCAATATTATATGTATATACAATATTTTATATTATTAAAACTGATATAAAAATATTATATTATAAATGAGGGCGGGGGCCAGGTAAGTTACCTTGGGGGGCCGCATCTGGCCCCTGGGCCTTAGTTTGGGGACCCCTGGTCTAGAGGCTCTGGAATGGACTTAGCAGCAGCTGTACCCAGGGGCGGTTCAACCGTGAGGCAAATGAGGCAGTTGCCTGTGGCACCATCGTGTAGGGGGCACCGTTGAGGCAACTCCTGCCTCCACTGCCACACCTGCCTCCGTAAGGAAGGAGGTTGCCTCTTTGGGGAGCAGAAAAACCCTGCTTCTCTGCTCCCCAAAGCGGCGAACCCCTTCCTTCTCGCCCCTTCCTTGAGGCCAGGTCTCCGGGCTGCCTGGCCAAGTTCCAGAAGCATTCTCTCCTGATGTTTCACCCACATCTATAGCAGGCATCATCAGAGGTTCTGAGGTCTGTTGGAAGCTAGGTAAGTGGGGTTTATATATCTGTGGAAAGTCCAGGGTGGGAGAAAGAGATCTTGTCTGTCTGAGGCAAGTGTGAATGTTGCAATTGGCCAGCTTGATTAACATTTAATGGCCTTGCAGATTCAAAGCCTGGCTGTTTTCTCCCTGGGAGCATCCTTGGTTGGGAGGTGTTAGCTGGCCCTGATTGTTTCCTGTCTGGATTTCCCCTGTTTTCAGGGTGTTGTTCTTTATTTAGGCTTTTCCTTAATCCCTCCTTATTATCGCTTATCCAACACTCATTTTTCAGTGATTGGTTTTGGGGGGGTGGGCGCCAAAATTTGGTTCGCCTACACTTGAAAATTACCTTGGGTTGGCCCAGGTCAGATAATACGGTGTATCTGATGAGCAGGACTCTACTGTAATAATAATAATCTTTTATTTGTACCTTTGTGTTGTTCTTTATTTAGGCTTTTCCTTTATCCCTCCTTATTCTTCAACATTTTTGCTTATCCAATGCTTTTATTTTTCAGTGATTGGTTTGGGGGGGGGCAAAATTCTGTTCGCCTACACTTGAAAATTACTTTGGGCCAGCCCTGGCTGTACCCTACAAACTCTATCGAGTCTAGCCCTTTAATAAAATGTATAAATTTGATGGCTTTTTGTATAACTTCTATCTTCTCTATACTGTATACTGTGTCAATTCCTACTAGATGATATGTATACACTGTTTCTAAATATATGTATTGAAATGTCACTTGAAGGCAGCCACCTCTTCATGCCCCTTTTTGTATAATCTCTTGGGAAAGCAGACCTTGGCCAGGATCCCTCCGGCTATTTCCCAAGGCAGATAACTCAATCAGGGGAGGGAGCTGCTGAGACGAGACAAACCATGGCCAGGCAATTCCCTTGTATAATTCTTCCAAGCTATGGAGTATGCCAGCCTGGGTTTCCTCTTTGTGCAGAAAGGAAAGACTCTCCCATTAACATGGCTGGATGCAGTGGAAATGCCGGAGGATGTTCAGCAAAGCACATGACTCGGGAGCCAATGTCCGTCCCAGGAACGAGGGCCTGCCCGTGTGGCCTGAGTGGCTTTTTAATCCTTGTGCAAAGTGGGATAAGGCTCTGGCTAAGCTGCTCTGGGAGGCTTTGCTAATTGAATCTTTCCTTGCAACTGATTCTCGAGGGGTGATCTCTCACATCCGCCGGAGTCCCTTCCTTCGCTGCTCGCCCTTCCCATCACTCTCTATTGCCCAGACCTCTGGATAGATCAGCAGCATTTCTTCCACCTTTCTGAGTCCCTTTCGCTCTGGCTGCGAGAAAGCCAGGAATGGGAGTTGGAGGAGAAACTGGAAGATGTACTGTATAATGCACCACCGAATCAAAGGCACACCTCAATTTTCAAAACTCTGAAACCAAAAAAGGAATTGCTACCGAATATAATGCACAGCAGCAAAAAGTGCGCTCTTTGTAATTTGGTCATAAAAGGTTTGCATTACAATTTCTGCCTGCTTAGGATTCCTTCGCTATTAACAATTTTGTTAGAACACCAGAGCTTCCAGCAACGGAAAGGAAGGCTTTGTCGCACCTCAGAATAGTTCACCTTGCTATTAAGCCACACACAGAAGATAGTCTTTTGTAGTTTTATTGAGCAAAAGCAGTATATATATAATATCAAAGCAGGCAAAAATATAGTTCCCAAAGTAGTTGCAAAATAGAGTCAATAAATCCAATGATCCATAGACAAAAAGCAAAAGTCTATTCCCAAAGATACAATAGTCCACAGGTTACAAGGATTCACAAGCAGGAGAATTTCCAAAGCATGAAGACATAGACCATCCACTCTGATGAAGTGAGAATTTGCTTTGACAGAGATTTGTCTCCCAACACACAGTTTTAAAAGCAACCCAAAAATGCATTTCTCTTCCCTTCAGAGGCCTCCCGTTTTCCAGCTAATCTCAGGCTACGCCGAGGCATTTCTTTCCATTGTAAACGATCTGCCCGAGATAGCAATGGAGCTTCTTGACTGTCAAGGCCAAACAGTTCATTATCTTATTCCTCCACAAGACCAGCCAGACATAAATTTATTTATTCATTTATTTATTTACAATATTTATATTTCACCCTTCTCACCCCGAAGCGGATTCAGGGCAGATCACAAGGTACATATACTTGGCAAACGTTCAGTGGCATAAGACATACAGACACAGAGGCAATTTAACATTTTCCAGCTTTTGGCTTCATGAGGGTATGCTCGATTCCAGCCACAAGGGGAGCTGCCACTTCATCGTCCACTTGTGACACCGAGTCCTTGATGGAGTACTTATTCCTTTCTGCATGCTGCTGGAAGTTTTTATGTTGTCATAAATTAGTTAAATTAGCCTCCCCGCATAAAGCGGTACCTAAATTTTCAGCTCTACGGATGCAACTGTCTTTTGAGTTGCTTAGATCAACAGCGATTAATGATTGGGAGCTCAATCCGACCTGGGCTTCAATCTCATGACCTCTTGGTCAGTGGTGATTTTATACATCTGTCCCAGGCTCCTCCCCCTGGGCCACACCCCTGCCCTCCCAGTGGAAGGCCTTAAAGGCACAGCACCCCAGCCTGCTCACTGGAACGTCCTTGGCTTCCCAGAAGATCCCGGCATATTGATGACTTGTTCTCTGTGTATTAGTCTCCTTTTAACATTTTATGCTGTATGTTGATTTTAATGACTGTTTTATTGATGCTGATGTTTTTATTGTTGGGATATTTGTTTTATCGTTTTGTTGTTGTTATTATACTGTTGTGTCGGGCAAGGCCCCATGTAAGCCGTCCCGAATCCCTTCGGGGAGATGGGGCGGGGTATAAAAATAATAATTATTATTATTATTCTCTGACTTTAGAGAACTCATTTGGCATTTGCAATCAAGTCATGTGGCCCTGGAAAATGAGCTGCGCTGGACTCGTCTCTGTGCGGCATAAAAGGGAATGAAAGGGCTTGGCTTCTGGGAAGGGACCCTCACATTGAGCCAGCCTGTCTGTCTGTCTGTCAGTCAATCTGTCCAAGCACCACCGGCGGAGATTTATGAGCCCTGCTCTTCCCGTGAGCCTCCGCCATCATCCCTTCTTCCCCCAGAATAAAGGCAAGGTGATTAAAAGTTAATATCAGATCATGGCTGGAAGCTGTAAGCCGGCTGTAATTACTTGGATGTGGGGATATTCAGGGCGGTGCAATTATAATTCGGCAGTAATCGAGGGAGGACAAGCGCCCAGACAGGCCTGCGCTCGTGTGGTGCTTTGGATGCTCCCTGCCTCTTGGTCTCTCCTGTTTGGGAAAGGCTTCAGCACCTTGGAGAGCGCCTTGGAGAGCATCGGATCCAGAGACAACTCTTCCAAAAGGCCTTCAATGTTTAATTGTTGCTGGATTGATCTATCTGTCCATTCCATAATAGTCCCATTGTTGTCGTCTTGTCATTTTATACCGCACTTTATTGTCCATTCAACTGTGAAATTTCCTTTTCCCATTTCGTAATACTCTGCACTTTGCCTGGGATCTACGACTTAGTCTCCTGTTTTTAATACTGTATCCTGCTTGTTGATTTTAATGATTGTTTTTATTGATGTTGGTGTTTTTTACTGGGATAATTGTTTTATTGCTTTGTTACTGTTATTTGTTTGTTTTATCGGGCTAGGCCCCATGTAAGCCGCCCCGAGTCCCTTCGGGGAGATGGGGCGGGGTATAAAAATAAAGTTATTATTATTATTATTGGAGCCCCCGGTGGCCAAGGGGATAAAAGCCTCGTAACTTGAAGGTTGGGTTGCTGACCTGAAGATGCCAGGTTCGAATCCCACCCGGGGAGAGTGCGGATGAGCTCCCTCTATCAGCTCCAGCTCCATGCGGGGACATGAGAGAAGCCTCCCACAAAGATGGTAAAACATCAAAACA
Source organism: Anolis carolinensis (assembly GCF_035594765.1). Lineage (NCBI taxonomy): Eukaryota > Metazoa > Chordata > Lepidosauria > Squamata > Anolidae > Anolis > Anolis carolinensis. The sequence continues at coordinate 29,531,628 of NW_026943819.1, forward strand.
TCCGGGCGTCCCCTGGGCAACGTCCTTGCAGACGGTTGCTCCTGACACGAAAAAAAATTATTATTATTGACACAACGACGTTGTATGACACAGCAAACAAGATAGATATGCTGGATTTCGTTTCACAAAATCACAAGTCGAACACTTCCCAAGTGTCTAGGACTGTGTGATGTATTTTCGGATGATGCGTGCAGATCCCAGCAGGGTGGCCTTTTGCAGTTGGCAGATCGTAATTTTGTCAATGTCTATTGTTTCCAAATGCCAGCTGAGATCTTTTGGCATGGCACCCAGTGTGCCCATCACCACCAGGACCACCTGCACTGGTTTCTGCCAGAGTCTTTGAAGTTCAATCTTGAGGTCCAGAGAGCGGCTGAGTTTTTCCTGTTGTTTTTCGTCAATGCGACTGTCACCTGGGATGGCGACATCAATGATCCAAACCTTGTTCTTTTCCACAACTGTGATGTCTGGTGTGTTGTGTTCCAGAACTTTGTCAGTCTGGATTCGGAAGTCCCACAGTATCTTTGCGGGTTTGTGATCCCACCAGTTCTTTGCTGCTGGGAGGTGATACTTGAGGCACAAGTTCCAATGAATCATTTGGGCCACATAGTTGTGCCTCTGTTTGTAGTCTGTCTGTGCAATTTTCTTACAGCAGCTGAGGATATGATCAATGGTTTCGTCGGTTTCCTTGCAGAGTCTGCATTTTGGGTCATCAGCTGATTTTTCGATCTTGGCCTGAATGGCCTTTGTTCTGATGTCTTGCTCCTGGGCTGCAAGGATCAGGCCTTCTGTCTCCTTCTTCAGGGTCCCATTCGTGACCAGAGCCAGGTATTCTCCTTATCAGCTTTTCCTTCAATTTTGTCAAGGAACTTTCCATGCAATGTTTTGTTGTGCCAGCTGACAGCTCTAGTTTGTAGTGCGGTTTTCTTGTACTGGTTTTTTGTCTGCTGTGCTTTGAGGAGTTTCTGATTTTTGACTTCAATCAAAGCAGGTTCTTCCCTTTGCTTTACATATTCTGCCAGGGCATGTTCTTCTTCTTTGACTGCTTGTTTTACTTGCAAGAGTCCTCTGCCCCCTGATCTTCTAGGCAGATAGAGCCGGTCAACATCACTGCGGGGGTGCAGTGAATGATGAATGGTCATGAGTTTTCTTGTTTTTCTGTCCAAATTATTATTATTATTATTATTATTATTATTATTATTATTATTATTATTATTATTTTGTGGCACGCAGCTTCATTCTTGCCTTGTTTAGGGGCTCCAGACTTGCAACCTTCTCTTGGTTGTTTACAGTAGAATTCAAAGCCACAAGATCAAGCAACAACACACAACGGGTCAACGGCACTCCGCAATACGCCCCATGCTTCCGTGGCCCTGGCTTTGAAAGCGATCTTGAAGGCGCCGAGGATTGCCGGCCTCTTCTGACCGGATGCCAAGGGAAGCAGAGAGCCAGGCTGGTAGTTTTGGGGAGACAAAAGGCTCCTCTAGTTTGGAAGGAAAGCAAAATGGGAAGAAGGAAACCATGGGAGCCCCTGAGGCAGAACAGCCCCCCAAGGAGAGGGACGGAGGGAGGGCGGGAAGGAGGTGTTGGTGATGCCGCCTGCGTCTTCCCAGGCAGCAGATTAATTAAAAATATCAAGTGTTCCCGCATGTGTGAAATTCATTTTCAAAGCGAAGGGGCACTAAAGAAAATGGAAATACATTTTGTTTTAAAAAGGCAGGAAAAGCCCAGCAGGATGTGTCTGTCTCTCTTTCTATGTATCCTCATATAAGAAGTGGGGGGAGAGGTTCCAAGTCAGCATTTCTTCTTGTTTGGATGGAAGGCAACGGAGGTGGAGGGACTCAAGGAGCGTGAAGCTGAACGCATTGCAAACAACAATTAAGGTATTTCCAGAAAAAATGGAAATCAAAGAGACAGAATGGGGGACGATGCCTGGCTTGACAGCAGTGTGTGCGAAAAAGACCTTGGAGTCCTCGTGGGGAACAAGTTAAACATGAGCCAACAATGTGATGCGGCAGCTAAAAAAGCCAATGGGATTCTGTCCTGCATCAATAGGGGAAGAGCGTCTAGATCCAGGGAAGTCCTGCTCCCCCTTATTCTCTTCTGCCTTGGTCAGACCACACCTGGAATCACACTGCGTCCAATTCTGGGCACCACAGTTGAAGGGAGATGTTGACAAGCTGGAAAGCGTCCAGAGGAGGGCGACTAAAATGATCAAAGGTCTGGAGAACAAGCCCTGTGAGGAGAGGCTTAAAGAACTGGGCATGTTTAGCCTGCAGAAGAGAAGGCTGAGAGGAGACATGATAGCCATGTACAAATACGTGAAGGGAAGTCATAGGGAGGAGGGAGGGAGCTTGTTTTCTGCTGCCCTGCAGACTAGGACACGGAACAATGGCTTCAAACTACAGGAAAGGAAGGAGATTCCACCTGGACATCAGGAAGAACTTCTTCCCTGTGAGAAGGGCTGTTCACCAGTGGAACTCTCTCCCCGGACTGTGGCGGAGGCTCCTTCTTTGGAAGCTTTTAAGCGGAGGCTGGATGGCCATCTGTCGGGGGTGCTTTGAATGCGATTTCCTGCTTCTTAGGGGGGGTTGGACTAGATGGCCCATGAGGTCTCTTCCAACTCTACTTTTCTATGATTCTATGATTCTATGATTTAGATCAGGGGTCCCCAAACTAAGGCCCGGGGGCCGGATGCGGCCCTCCAAGGTCATTTACCTGGCCCCCGCCCTCAGTTTTATAATATAATATTTTATATCAGTTTTAATAATATAATATATTGCACATACATATAATATTGATAATAATCTTATGTTATACAATATAATACTAATAGTAATACCATATACTAATATTAATTATATGTTATATATTACATATTATATAATAGTATAGTGGTATAGTTCAATACAGTAATATATAATGCTAATATTGTGCTATGCTAATAATATAATATATTGTATGTACATATAATTTGTAAGCCACTCTGAGTCCCCTTTGGGGTGAGAAGGGTGTGATACAAATGTAGTAAATAAATGCAGTAAATAAATAATAAATAAATTTTAGACTTAGGCTCATCCAAAGTCTGGAATGATTTGAAGGCACACAACAACAACAACAACAACAACAACAACAACAACAACCCTAATTAACTTGACTATCTCATTGGCCAGAAGCAGGACCACACTTCCCATTGAAATCCTGATAAATGTATGTTGGTTAAAATTGTTTTTATTTTTTTTGTTCTTTCATTGTTCTTGTTGTTGTTTTGCACTACAAATAAGACATATGCAGTGGAGACTCAGAATGGCAAGGCTGAGCACTGGCCTCACTTCACGGCCTCTGTCTCATCCAAGCAGCCCCATCCTCCTCCGGATATGCTCTCTCACCTGGAAAGCAAACCAGCTTGGAGACATGGCCGCATGACTCATGCGCTGTGTGTGTGTTGGTTATGTTAAAAAATGTAAGATTTGATGATAATGGTTTGCACTAAGGGCGGAAACAAAGATGATGAAGACCAACCACCTTCCCCAGAGTTCACGGAGACAGTAATCCGAAACAGCAAACTTAAGTGAAAGGTAAACAAACGTGTTTACTCGCAGTTTATGCAGATCAAGAATCACGCAAAGTCTAGCTTCTTAAGGCAAGATGGAAAGAAAGGAAAAGCTGGCACAGTCAACCTGAAATATGGAGCACCTCATCCAGGAGCACATCTTTCTTCACATCGGGTTGTTGTATGTTTTCCGGGCTGTATGGCCATGTTCTAGAAGTATTTCTTCACATCCTCTAGATGAGAGGGTTGGCTCAAGGTGAGTGTCCACCTGGCCTCAGGAAGACGAGAGGTGTGGACAAAACATGCAAACAGGGAGTGAGGATATTAGTATACCTTGACAGCTAGCTGTGAATTGAGCAGGTGAAGACAAGCCAGCCTTGTTCTCTGCCTGGAGGCCGATGGAGGTTCGGCGGGAGGACTGGGGAGCCTTGGGGTCCAATGGGGAGACGCAGCTTTCCTCTCCGGAGACCGAGCGAGCGTGGCACCGAATCCAGGCCAGGAAGGCATGCCTCGTTGGCTCCGGCTTCCTGGTGTAAATAAGTGTTCTCCTCGGCTGCCTGGCATTTTGCAAGTGACATTTAAAGGTCACTGGCAGCCCTTCTGCTCACAGAGTAAGTGGGGACAGGAGACCCAAAGGGAGGCGGAGGAGGTGAAGGGGGATCTGGGGACACCCTGCATTACGCAACACGAAGGGCAGCAGGAAGGAAGTGGCACGTGGTCCAGAAGAAGAGGAGGAGGAGGAGGAGGAAGAGAAGGAAGAAGAGGAGGAGGAGGAGGAAGAAGAGAAGGAAGAAGAGGAGGAGGAGGAGGAAGAAGAGAAGGAAGAGGAGGAGGAGGAGGAGGAGGAAGGAAGTGGCACGTGGTCCAGAAGAAGAAGAGGAGGAGGAGGAAGAAGAGAAGGAAGAAGAGGAGGAGGAGGAGGAAGAAGAGAAGGAAGAAGAGGAGGAGGAGGAGGAGGAAGGAAGTGGCACATGGTCCAGAAGAAGAGGAGGAGGAGGAGGAGGAAGAGAAGGAAGAAGAGGAGG
>NW_026943819.1:29538702-29563702 GCF_035594765.1 Anolis carolinensis
AAAGCCTATTAAACATCAAATTAGGTTATGATTTTACAAATGAAGCACCAAAACATCATGTTAGACAACAAATTTGGCAGAAAAAGTAGTTCAATAGGCAGTAATGCTATGTAGTAATTACTGTATTTATGAATTTAGCACCAAAATATCAGGATATACAGTAGAGTCTCACTTATCCAAGCTAAACAGGCCGGCAGAAGCTTGGATAAGCGAATAACTTGGACGATAAGGAGGGATTAAGAAAAAGTCTATTAAACATCAAATTAGGTTATGATTTTACAAATTAAGCACCAAAACTTCATGTTATACAACAAATTTGACAGAAAAAGTAGTTCAATACGCAGTAATGTTATGTTGTAATTACTGTATTTACAAATTTAGCACCAAAATATCATGATATATTTAAAACATTGACTACAAAAATGGCTTGGATAATCCAGAGGCTTGGATAAGCGAGGCTTGGATTAGTGAGACTCTACTGTATTGAAAACATTGACTACAAAAATGCGTTGGATAATCCAGAACATTGGATAAGCGAGTGTTGGATAAGTGAGACTCTACTGTACATTATAATTGTATTCTCAATTTGCTTTTGACGTGATAACTACACCGTCATGGGAGTGAGACAGAATAAGAGATGCAAACCACGTCCCCTTGCCCTAAATTTCCCATGTTGGTTCAGATCTGTACAAGGATCAATTAGTGCGGATGCAGGAAAGTCCTAAATCTGCTTCCGAAAAGGCCTTTGTTTCTCCAAAGAGACGGCTTTGGACCCGGGGAAACGTGACTTTGCAGGCCTGGCACCAAGGAAGCCTCTGGATCCATAAATGCATTTGCTGGAAAGCAGGGCAAAGCAGAACATATAAAAGATTGAGCGGAAGATGTATTATGCTATTACATTGCAATGCACTTGGCAGAAATTTATGGCTTCGATATATATCCTCCATTAAAAATGACTTCTCCGGGCTGATGGGAGGAGCTCAGGGCATGAATCTGGGACAAACGGTCCTTTCTGTGATTTAACCGTTTATACTGGAAATGAAATCAACCTCCATCAAGGAGAAATACGGTCTTCTAGGGAACGATGGTCCTCTTAACTGTTGGTTCGTCGGGTTCTTCTTGGCCCAACAAGAGCTTCACTGTCTCAGCCCAAAAACCCGGCAAATTCAGAGCCCTATTTTTCAAAACCAAGGTGACGGATCCCCTTTAGTGTGAGAGAATTGGCTGTCTCCAAGGACGTTGCCCAGGGGACATTGCCCGGATGTTTTGATGTTTTTACCATCCTTGTGGGAGGCTTCTCTCATGTCTCCGTATGGAGCTGGAGCTGATACAGGGAGCTCATCCACACTCTCCCCAGGTTGGATTCGAACCAGAAACCTTCAGGTCAGCAGTCCTGCCAGCACAAGGGTTTCACCCACTGCGCCACTGGGGGACTGGACTGGAGCAAAGTGCGATATGATCTGACATGAATGTATATTATTGTTTATTTTATTGATGTATTTGTATTGTTGTTTGCTTGATATGTTGTAAGCCACTTTGGGTCCCGTGAGGGAGGAAAGCAGGATATAAATAAAGATTTTTTATTATTATTATTATTTTATTATGACACAGCAAACAAGATAGATATGCTGGATTTCATAATTTAAAAAAATAATTTAAAAAATAAAATAATAATAATAATAATAATAATAATTATTATTATTATTATTATTATTATTATTATTATTATTATTATTGGCTGTAGCACAGCTGGTTAGTAGCCAGCTGCAATAAATCACTACTGACTGAGAGGTCGTAAGTTCGAAGCCAGTCAATGTTGGAGTGAGTGCCCGACCACTAAAAGAAATAGCCCAGCTCGTTGTGGACCTAAGCAACCCGAAAGATAGTTGCATCTATCAAGTAGGAAAATTTAGGTACTGCTTATGCGACAAGGCTAATTTAACTAATTTACAACACCAGAAAAATAATCCAGCAGCATGCAGAAAGGAATGAGGAGGCAATCCGTCAAGGACTTGGTGTCACAGTGGATGATGAAGCAGCAGCTCCCCCTGTGGTCGGAATCGAGCATACCCTCAGGAAGCCTGGAAGCTGAAAAATGTTAAAGAGGCCCAGGCTGTGGCGCAGGCGGGAGAGCAGCCAGTGCAATTAACTGCAATGAATCACTCTGACCAGGAGGTCATGAGTTCGAGCCCCGCTCGGAGCCTATGTTTGTTTGTCTTTGTTCTATGTTAAAAGGCATTGAATGTTTGCCTATATGTGTAATGTGATCCGCCCTGAGTCCCCTTCAGGGTGAGAAGGGCGGAATATAAATGCTGTAAATAATAAATAAATAAATTGCCTCTGTGTCTGTCTCTGTCTCTGTCTGTATGTCTAATGTATGTGTACATTGTGATCCGCCCTGAGTCCCCTTTGGGGTGAGAAGGGCGGAATATAAATACTGTAAATAAATAAATAAATTATTATTATTATTATTATTGACACAACGACGTTGTATGGCACAGCAAACAAGATAGACATGCTGGATTTCGTTTCACAAAATCACAAGTCGAACACTTCCCAAGTGTCTAGGACTGTGTGATGTATTTTCGGATGATGCGTGCAGATCCCAGTAAGGTGGCCTTTTGCAGTTGGCAGATCGTAATTTTGTCAATGTCTATTATTTTCAAATGCCGGCTGAGATCTTTTGGCACGGCACCCAGTGTGCCCATCACCACTGGGACCACCTGCACTGGTTTCTTATTATTATTATTATTATTATTATTATTATTATTATTATTATTTACTCACATCTTGCGCCCTATTACACAATTGACTACCATTGTTTGGACAATTCATGAGATACTGTGGTTCTCTGGAAAAGGCAATGAGGCTTGATAAAGTGAGAGACAAGTAGGAGAAAAGGGTCAGTTGGATAGGATCCATCAGGTAAGGCCAGGCTGTGGCTCTGGGTGACCAGGGATCCTGGGGTGTTTCTTAGGATGATGATGATGATGATGATGATGATGACGACGACTAGCTTGAATACTCAGTGTCTCCTGAGTATAGCTGCTTGTGGATGTAGGAGCCTGTGGATGTAGGAGCTACATACACACATACATATTTTCACTTTTATTGTGTGTTTAGATAGGTTATTATTGTCGTCGTCATCTAGACTTTCTCCGAAAACAACCCACGCGAGCGGCACCCCCTCTTCTTCCCTTGAGCCTCTAACAAGCGCTTTGCTCTGCCGGCCTCCCAGCGAAGACACTCGCTTCCCTCTTGTTGCAAATCTTCACCCGACTTGGTACAAGTTATTAAACTGATTCATCAGCACAATGCTTCCATCCTTTGCGAAGCCGTATCACTTTAATTCAATGATTCTTTTCAGCAAAAAGAATGACCCGCTGCCGGTTTAAGACCGGAGCTCGGGGTGGGCTCAGATTGGCTCATGCTCCACAAAGCCGGGAAATTGGAAGCCTCCGCAGATGCGCCCACGATTGGGAGGGTGGTTTTGCAAAGTCACAAAAATGCCATAATTTTTGGCACATGATAAGTCCTGCTCTGTGGCCACAGATGCAGCCTTGGGTGGGCACCTGTCGACCTATACAAGATAGCGCTACGGCAAATGGAGAATTAAAGTGCGGGAGGTTAAAGATATGGACTAATTAATTTTTTTTTTCTTAAAAAGAACTCGGGAAACCCATAAAACAAACAGACTGGGAATTAGTAGAAAACTACTTCAGAAGAATGAAGAAATAATTGACTATTAATAATGGGAGAAACATTAGGGTCAGAAGGACAATGAGTAATTCTAGAGGAAAGAAACAAGTGGACCCTAACCACTAAGGATTAAAGGGAGTCACCGTATTTTTATATTTATTTATTTATTTTACTTTTTCTTATTTTATACATATGCTAGCTGTGCCCGGCCACGCGTTGCTGTGGCGAGGTATGGTGGTATGGGAAATAAAGTATTGAGGAATTGGTGGTAGTTAAGGTAAAGGGTAAAGGTGTGGAGTCCAGATAATCCAGTTAAAGCAGATAATATATTATAAATGGGTTATATAGCTGTGTGGAAGGGCCTTGAGTCTACACTGCCATCTAATCCAGTTAAAATCTGATAATTTGTACTTTATAGGCAGTGTGGAAGAGGCCTAAGTGAGGCCTAACTCTGCCTGTCCCCTGGGTGAGTGGGTTGCTAGGAGACCAAGTGGGCGGAGATTAGCCTTCTAACTGTTTCCGAATGTCAAAAACTTCCAATAGCAAAGAACAAAGGAAACAGCTGAGAGATGCCCACCGCAGACTGTGTGTGTGAAGGATGTGCTCCGAAATCTCTGGGTCTTTGCTGTGCCGTTTCCACACACAGCTATATATTGGCAACTCCGAAGGAAGGACTAAAACACTCTATAAAACCTGCATGCAGGCCTGTCAGAATTAAAGCCCAGGACGTCAAAGACGGGGAATAGAACCAGTCAATTGCGGGTGGATTTATGGCGCGGGCTGCGTGCGAAAGGGGTGCGTGTCCACCGAGCCCTTCATGTTTTAATCACAGCGGAAGCCTCTTGAAGCACCACTTTTAAAAGACAGTCAAAATCCCAGGGAATGTATTTGCCGTGACCGGAATTCCGACTGAAGATCTATCACCCTCCGGAGCCGTCGAAGGTGCAGCCCTCCCTCTTCCGACCCGGGAATGAGTTTCCTCGGAGGCCTGGCCTGGATCGCAGTGCAATCGCTCAGTGTCAATAACGCAACAACCTCAACCTCGTCCTCCAGCCGGTTGCAACAACTGAGTTGCAGGGAGTTTATTACTAAAAGTTGGAAAGAACAGGAGTAGAGAGCGAGATAAGATTTGGTTAGGGTTACAGTTGTTTTGGGCTTCAGCTCGTAGAATTCGTGGCCATATTAGTTGGGAATTCTGGGAGATGAAGCCTCCAAACCTCTGGAGCAAGGTATGGTTGGACTCCAAGGCCCATGAGTCCCTTCCAGCTCCATGATTCTGGAGTTTAAGAGCTAAACATGTGCAAAAAGAAATCAGAAAGTGTCATAAGTCAGATCAGTTTTGTATTATTCATACATACGACACGATATCCGACACGCATGCGTGGTCCGCACCGAACATTAAGAAATTTAAACTTACTTCATACTTTTTCATGATAGTTTTGTAAATCTCGGAAGGTTCCCAAAGTGAGTTTCATATTCAATACTCAAAAAAATCTGAAAGCATCATAAGTCAGATCAGTTTCGTATTATTCGTACTTACGACGCGATATCCGACACGCACGCGTGGTCCGCACCAAACATTAAGAAATTTAAATTTACTTCATTTTTTTTTCATGTTAGTTTTGTAAATCTTGGAAGGCTCCCAAAGTGAGTTTCATATTCAACACTCAAAAAAATCTGAAAGCATCCTAAGTCAGATCAGTTTCGTATTATTCATACTTACAACGCGATATCCGACACACACGCATGGTCCGCACCAAACATTAAGAAATTTACACTTACCCTATACTTTTTCGTCTTAGTTTTGTAAATCTCTGAAGACTCTCAAAGTGAGCTTCATATGCAGAGCAAGGAAGCAAAGCTCAAAAAGCAAAGCCAAAAAGGTTGCCTTGCCTTTCCTCTGTAAGTAAATGGCCTCTCGCCATTAGGAGAGGGGAACAAAGGAAGCAATATATATATATATATATACACACACACACACACACACACACACACACTATATATACTCTCTCTCTCTATATATATATATATATATATACACACACACACTAGCTGTGCCCTGCCACACGTTGCTGTGGCCCATTGGAATTGCACTGAATAGCTCTGGTTTTTGGGATTTTTTAGGCCTTGCAGAAGTTCGTGACGTGATATTTTGTGGTTTCAACCTCAAGGTGTGGATAATGGATTGTGTTGTGAAATTTCGAGGTTGGGGGGTGTTTAGTTTTGTTGTTTTGCTCGGTGCCAGGATTCCATCACTATATATATATCTATATATATAAAAGGGTAATGAAATTTCGGCCTAGGACAAAACAACAAAACTACACATCCCAGAAACACTAAACCTGGCAGCACAACCCCTCATCCATGCCTCTACGTTCATACAACAAAAAGAAAAGAAAAATAAAGTCCTAATTAGAGGGAGAGGAATAATTGTTTTTATCCAAGGCTAAGCTGTGCCCACTTGGTCTCCTAGCAACCCACTCAGTCCAGGGGACAGGCAGAGTTAGGCCTCAGACCTCTTACACACTGCCTATAAAATACAGATTATCTGATTTTAACTGGATTATATGGCAGTGTAGACTCAAGGCCCTTCGACACAGCTATATAACCCATTTATAATGGACTTAATGTAAGGTAAAACCTTTACCTTAACTACCACCAATTCCTCAATACTTTATTTCCCATACCACCATACTTCGCCACAGCAATGCGTGGCCGGGCACAGCTAGTGTATGTATGTATATATGTATATGTGTGTGTGTGTGTGTGTGTGTATATATATATATATATATATATAAAAGAGTGATGGCATCACGGCGACCCACAAAACAACAAAACTACAGGCCCCCCAACCTTGAAATTTGACGACACAACCCATCATCCACGCCTCTAGGTTGATATAACAAAAAGAAAAGAAAAATAAAGTCCTAATTAGAGAGAGAGGAATAATTGCTTTTACCCAATTGCTGCCAGTTAGAAGGCTAAGCTCCTCCAACTTGGTCTCCTAGCAACCCAATAAAAAATAATAAAAACACTAAAAAATTAATACAATAAAATACTATAATAACAGAAAATAACTAAAAATAATACAAAAAATAATAAAATATAATAAATAAAAATATAACTTACAATAAAATTAATATAAAAATGCAAATAACGTCCAATAAAAATTACACAACAATTTTTAACCAATACCACCACCACTTTGCCACAGCAACACATGGCTGGGCACAGCTAGTATATATATATATATATATATGAAGTGTGTTTGTTTATTTATAAATCCTAAAGATGTTTGTCTTTCGAGACTGAGAGTCTCTATAATACTTTGTCTTCCAATATGAACTGCAGATCCGGAGTCGCTTTTTGCAACCGCTGCACTTGAAGTCTCGGCCCCTGCGCATTGCATTTTGCATTGCAATGCAGGACTTATAGAAAAAAACCCCGGCTTTGCTCTTGTCTTCAGGCAGCACTTGCTTTCTCAAGGAGAATAAATAAGCTTCCAGACAGAAATTGATTTTCTAAAAATGAAACCTATACCCCAAACCCCAAGATATCTGCAATCCCTGCGGCTCCAGAACAAATGGCTCTTTTTCATGCTCTCCAAAATCAATGGCACAAATGTATGTATAAATAGAGCGGGCCTTAACACGACAAAGAAATACTTCGTTGTGCAAAGTGGGTGCCGTGTCCGACGGCGACTCCGGCGGCGTTTGGAGCCGGAAAAATTGCTTTCCGGAGGTGGGAAGGCCAGGCCAGGTTTGACTTCGTGCCCCTCCGAGCCATCTGAGAAGTCTCCTTATGAAATATGAAGCAGCAAAGGATGGGCGAAGGTTCGTGAGAAATAATAATTGTAGGATTTGAATAATTAAAAACGAGCGATCACGCCGGGGGAAAGACACAAAGCCAGCTTGTCAGGAATCCTCTGTAACGACTTCAGACATAATTCATGAGCTGTTCTGGGCAATTTCTGGAGAGAAAGCGAGAATTGCTGTGATGAGGCCCCATTACTCAGAGTCAAGGGGTCATTTGCAGAGCCAGACTTAATGTCCGAGGTTGATTTCAGCGGGAACGGCTGGGCTTCCCGTCAATCCTTCAAGGTGGAATTGTCCTCATTGGGCACAAACAAGGGGTGCTGTGTGGGGTGACGTCGAGACTCGCAAACTCGGCCACAATTTCATGGGTTGCCGAACCCTTCCTTGGAAATGCATATGCAATCTGACGGCTTCAAGCCTCTGTGCACAGACCTTGCGGGAGGTGAGAACAAAGCAAACGCCAAAGCAACAAGGTGGCAGCAAAGTAATTCGCATTGCTGGGTATTTCCTCCTAGTTGCACCCAATGGGATGTGCCATCCATTTGAAAAATGGTTCAAAAGTCATTACAAAATTCGGGGTGCTCGAAAGTGTTTCTAATGTAGTGAAAAATTTGTTACTATAACGGGCTGGGCTGTGGAGCAGGCTGGTGAGCAGCCGGCTGCAGCCAGCTGCAACAAATCACTCTGACCAAGAGGTCATGAGTTCGAGGCCAGCTCAGAGCCTGCGTTTGTCTCTTGTCTTTGTCCTATGTTAAAAGGCATTGAATGTTTGCCTTATATGTGTAATGTGATCCGCCCTGAGTCCCCTTCGGGGTGAGAAAGAAGGGCGGAATATAAATACTGTAAATAAATAAATAAATAAATATAACAAGTCACCTCAGTGGTGCAGTGTGTTAAAGCGCTGAGCTGCGGAACTTGCGGACTGAAAGGTCACAGTTTCAAATCCGGGGAGCGGAGTGAACGCCTGCTGTTAGCCCCAGCTTCTGCCAACCTAGCAGTTCAAAAACATGCAAATGTGAGTAGATCAATAGGTACTGTTCTGGTGGGAAGGTAACACTGGCACTCCATGCAGTCATGCCAGTGGCCACAGGACCTTGGAGGTGTCTACGGACAACGCTGGCTCTTTGGCTTAGATATGGAGATGAGCACCAACCCCCAGAGTGTGAGTAGATCAATAGGTACTGCTCCAGCAGGAAGGTAACACTGGCACTCCATGCGGTCATGCCAGTGGCCACAGGACCTTGGAGGTGTCTACGGACAACGCCGGCTCTTTGGCTTAGAAATGGAGATGAGCACCAACCCCCAGAGTCAGACATGACTGGACTTAATGTCAGGAGAAATCCTTTACCTATAACGATAATAACGACATTTCATTACTATTTGGTTACAGTAATTGCAGGGGACTGACAATGACAGGGTCCCATAGTGGGAGTTGTAGTTTACCCTACAGCCAGAGAGCACATGGAACCCCACTGATGATGCCTCCAGAGCAAACTTGCCCAACATCACAAACTTTAAATACTGATGGAGTTTCTGGGGGTGAACCTGGCATGAGGTGAGTTGTAGGTTCCCTCATACCTTATGCATTTGGGACAAGTAAACATTGACTTCTTCAAATAACCCGGGCATCGTTGGGTACCCAAGCTTGTGTGTGAGTGTGTGTGTGCGTGTATGTGTGTGTGTGTGTGTGTGTGTGTGTGTGTGTGTGTATATATATATATATATATATATGCGCCAGGTATTCAGTGGGTCTGTTAATTGTGCTATCTTTTTTTTTTTGCTTCTACAGTCTCATTTTTCTTTCTTGTACTTTGTGCTATTATTATAAACTACCTTGAGGGCACTTTTGGAGGAGGTGCTGAAAGGCAGTGTGTAAAAATCTGTATATATAAAAGAGTGATGGCATCAGGGCAGTGGACAAAACAACAAAACTACAGGCCCCCCAACCTCGAAATTTGACAACACAACCCATCATCCACGCCTCTAGGTTGATACAACAAAAAGAAAAGAAAAATAAAGTCCTAATTACAGGGAGAGGAATAATAGTTTTTATCCAATTGCTGCCAGTTTGAAGGCTAAGTTCCACCCACTTGGTCTCCTAGCAACCTACTCAGCCCAGGGGACAGGCAGAGTTAGGCCTCACTTAGGCCTCTTCCACAGATTGTCAGATTTTAACTGGATTATATGGCAGTGTAGACTCAAGACCCTTCCACACAGCTATATAACCTATTTAGAATCTTATATTATCTGCTTTGAACTGGATTATCTTGACTCCACACTGCCATATAATCCACTTCAGTGTGCATACTAAACATAAAGACAACCATACAACAGACATTCAATACCACCACTACCTCAACAATTTCTCACCAACACCACCAGACAACGCCACAGCAACGCGTGGCCGGGCACAGCTAGTGTCTTTATAATTAAACACTTACATTAATATACAGTATATATACTAGCTGTGCCCGGCCATGCGTTGCTGTGGCAAAGTGGTGGTGGTATCGGTTAAAACTTGTTGTGGAATTTTTATTTGACGTTATTTGTATTTTTTTAAATTAATTTTATTGTCACTTATCTTTTTTATTTATTATATTTTATTATTTTGTTGTATTATTTTTAGTCATTTTGTTATAGTATTTTATTGTATTAATTATTTTAGTGTTTTTTATAATTTTTTATTGTATTATTTGTATTTATTTTTTTATCATTATTTTATTAACACTGGGCTGAGTGGGTTGCTAGGAGACCAAGTGGGCGGAGCTTAGCCTTGTAACTGGCAGCAATTGGATAAAAACAATTATTCCTCTCCCTCTAATTAGGAATTTATTTTTCTTTTCTTTTTGTTGTATCAACCTAGAGGCATGGATGAGGGGTTGTGATGTCAATTTTCGAGGTTGTAGGGTGTTTACTTTTGTTGTTTTGTCCGCTGCCGTGATGCCATCACTCTTTTATATATATAGATATAAAGATGCTGGGCAGGAGGGCCAGAGAGTCTGGCCCTGGGTGCAAGCCATGAAAAGCCAGTCCCTTGGCTAAGTCCCGGAGGGAGGCTTTTGCCTTTCTTTCTCCTCCGACACCTGCAGATCCCCGGCCTATAAATCAGAGCCTCCTGGGTGCCATAACTCTTCTTTCCAGGCTATAAATAAGCCCCTTTCCATGTGCGCATGTGGCAAGTGCAGGCCAGGGGGGCAACGGTGCTCTGGAGGAAGAAGCTTCTTCCCATTGGAAAAAAGCTCCAAGGAAACCTCTTCATCCTGGCAAACGGGTGCCTCCTTTTTCTCTCATTTGTGCCTCTTTCTTGGATACGTCTTCCCTTTCCTTTGAGGCGGCAATCGGAGCGTCCCTTGCGTTGCGATTCTTGCCGCTCTCCTTATGTTGCAATTAAATAACGCCGTGGCCTCCATTAGCACAGCTACAAGTGTCTCATCTGGTTATTCCAGGAGGAGTTGCAACAACCAAAGACGAGGCGGCCGCATATTAACAGGATGAGGAGAGCGAGAAACAGGAGGCTGGTGTGTTGTCCTCCTGAAAAGACCTGGGAATTGGGATCAGAGTCTCCATTGAAGGGAAATGCTACTATTGAAGGGTAAGATGGCAACCCTTGCACTGGCTGTACTGCTGACCTGAAGGTTGGGTTGCTGACCTGAAGGTTGCCGGTCCGAATCTGCGAGATGGGGTGAGCTCCCATCTGTCAGCTCTATCTTGCGGGGACTTGAGAGAAGCCTCCCAACAGGATGGTAACACACCCTCTGTAGATGGCCAATTCTCTCACACCAGAAGCGACTTGCAGTATGTTCTCAAGTCACTTCTGACACAATAAAAGAAACTGCAGCCATTGGGACCCGATCCTGGATGAGCAGGCCAACCGGCTGAGCATCACAGAACCCGGATGAGGCTGGGAAGTAAGTAAGTAAGTCAGTAAAAGTTTATTTGTATACCACCCTCTTTCCCGAAAGGGACTCAGGGCGGTTTCCAATATAAAATCAGCATAAAACATTGTACAATAAAACACTGAAAACACTATAAAACGCTATAAGAATTAAAAACAAAAACAAAACATAACAATGGACTAAAACAATCACATAAACAGAAGGAATATAATCACTCAAATAACATATGAATCTGAAAAGAAAAAACACATTTTGGGAACACATTTGTTTTGGCATACGTTTTTGGAGCAGAGAACTCCACTGCAAAATTCGGAGAATAAATTAGTTTCCATCCTCCGCTTATTGGTTGCGGGACTGGAAATTAGGTCAGTTCACTTAAAAATGCAAAGCAAATGAAATTCTGCTCCACCCGTGGCCTCCTCCGCCTCTGTTCCTGGGGAGCCTTTTTGGACAGAAACAAAGGCTGGCTTCATTGAGGACTAGATCCATGCCCCATATCATTCTCGTCCCAGGCTTTTGGCAGCCATTGGGTGGAAATGGGTGTGGTTGAGGCCCCACATCCGTAGAGAGATGGATCCACGCCAGGCTTTGTTCTGGACTGGGAAGAAGCTCTCCAAGGTGCTGAATTTCCCCTCTGAATCAGCTCAGGACTATGGATAGCAAAGTCCAGGGCTAGATCAGGCTTACCTTATTATTATTATTATTATTATTATTATTATTATTATTATTTTATTATGACACAGCAAACAAGATAGATATGCTGGATTTCATATCACAAGTCGAACACTTCCCAAGTGTCTAGGACTGTGTGATGTATTTTCGGATGATGTGTGCAGATCCCAGTCGGCTGGCCTTTTGCAGTTGGCAGATCGTGATTTTGTCAATGTCTATTGTTTCCAAATGCCGGCTGAGATCTTTTGGCACGGCACCCAGTGTGCCCATCACCACCGGGACCACCTGCACTGGTTTCTGCCAGAGTCTTTGAAGTTCAATCTTGAGGTCCTGATAGCGGCTGAGTTTTTTCTGTTCATAGAATCATAGAATCATAGAATAGTAGAGTTGGAAGAGACCACATGGGCCATCCAGTCCAACCCCTTTCTGCCAAGAAGCAGGAAATCGCATTCAAAGCACCCCCGACAGATGGCCATCCAGCCTCTGCTTAAAAGCCTCCAAAGAAGGAGCCTCCACCACAGTCCGGGGGAGAGAGTTCCACTGGTGAACAGCCCTTCTCACAGGGAGGAAGTTCTTCCTGATGTTCAGGTGGAATCTCCTTTCCTGTACTTTGAAGCCCTTGTTCCCTTGTGTCCTAGTCTGCAGGGCAGCAGAAAACAAGCTTGCTCCCTCCTCCCTATGACTTCCCTTCACGTATTTGTACATGGCTCTCATCATGTCTCCTCTCAGCCTTCTCTTCTGCAGGCTAAACATGCCCAGCTCTTTAAGCCGCTCCTCATAGGGCTTGTTCTCCAGACCCTTAATCATTTTAGTCGCCCTCCTCTGGACGCTTTCCAGCTTGTCAACATCTCCCTTCATCTGCGGTACCCAAAATTGGACTCAGTGTGATTCCAGGTAAAGTGGTCTGACCAAGGCAGAATAGAATAAGGGGGAGCAGGACTTCCCTGGATCTAGACGCTATTCCCCTCTTGATGCAGGACAGAATCCCATTGGCTTTCTTAGCAGCCGCATCACATTGTTGGCTCATGTTCACCTTCCTCTCCACGAGGACTCCAAGGTCTTTTTCGCACACACTGCCCTCAAGCCAGGCATCGTCCCCCATTCTGTATCTTTGATTTCCATTTTTTCTGCCGAAGTGAAGTATCTTGCATTTGTCCCTGTTGAACTTCATTTTGTGAGTTTCGGCCAATCATCTCTCTAGTCTGTCAAGATCGTTTTGAATTCTGCTCCTGTCTTCTGGAGTGTTGGCTCTCCCTCCCAGTTTGGTCCCGTCTGCAAACTTGATGATCGTGCCTTCTGACCCTTCGTCTAAGTCGTTAATAAAGATCCTGAACAGAACCGGGCCCAGGACGGAGCCCTGCTTGTGGCACTCCACTTGTCACTTCTTTCCATGATGAAGACGACGCATTGGTGAGAATCACCCTTTGGGTTCGTTCGCTTAGCCAATTACAGATCCACCTAACCGTAGTTTTGTCTAGCCCACATTTGACTAGTTTGTTTGCCAGAAGGTCGTGGGGGACTTTGTCGAAGGCCTTACTGAAATCCAGGTACGCTACATCCATTACAATAATAATGTTGTTGTTGTTATTATTATTATTATTATTATTATCATCTATATATATATATAAAAGAGTGATGGCATCACGGCGACCCACAAAAAACAAAACTACAGACCCCCCAACCTCAAAATTTGACAACACAACCCATCATCCACGCCTCTAGGTTGATACAACAAAAAGAAAAGAAAAATAAAGTCTTAATTAGAGAGAGAGGAATAATTGCTTTTATCCAATTGCTGCCAGTTAGAAGCCTAAGCTCCTCCAACTTGGTCTCCTAGCAACCCAATAAAAATATTAAAAAACACTAAAAAAAATTAATACAATAAAATACTATAATAACAGAAAATAACAGAAAATAACTAAAAATAATACAAGAAAATAATAAAATATAATAAATAAAAAGATAACTTACAATAAAATTAATTTAAAAAATACAAATAACGTCAAATAAAAATTACACAACAATTTTTAACCAATACTACCACCACTTTGCCACAGCAACGCCTGGCCAGGCACAACTAGTCTATATATAAAACTGTTCTGTGCATAATTAGAACTGAGTTAACAACAAAACCACTGGACCAAATGCCACCCAATTTGGCCACAATAGACCAACACATCCAAGGTATGTCATTCACTCCAAAAACACAGTTTACCAGGCAGTTCAACTATTTCAGCTCTCATTAGCAACTTTTAATTACAGTTCAGCAAGTAGGTAGTTGGTCATTGCAGGCTTTAAATATTTTTGAATGGTATCTCCAAAATTTAGTTCTCATTCCTTCCTTCCTTGCATTCAGCTCATTCATACCCACACATAATATATTTCATGACATTATATATTTCATGATATATATATTAAATACCACCACTTCCTCATTATTATTATTATTATTTTTCAAAACCAGCAGACTATGCCACAGCAACACGTGGCCGGGCACACCTAGTTGTTGTTGTTATTATTATTATTATTATTATTATTATTATTATTATTATTATTATTATTATGCTGCTCATTTTCATGGAGGCTGGATGACCATCTGTCGGGGGTGCTTTGAATGTCATTTTCCCACTTCTTGGACAGGATGGCCCATGAGGTCTCTATCATTCTATCAACTCTATCATTCTATGATTCTATGACATGAGAACCATGTATCAATACAGTATGTGATATTCATAAAGAGAAGGGAACAAGCTTCCTTTCTGCTGCCCTGGAAACTTGGACTCGGAGCAATAGGTTCAAATGCCAAGAACGAAAGGAGATTCCACCTCAACATGAGGAAGAACTTCCTGGCTGTAAGGAGAGCTGTTGAGCAGTGGAACTCTCTGCCTCGGAGTCTGGTGGAAGCTCCTTCTCTGGAGGCTTTTAAACAGAGGCTGGATGATGTGTTGTCGAAGGCTTTCATGGCCAGGATCACAGGGTTGTTGTATGTTTTCCGGGCTGTGTGGCCATGTTCCAGAAGCATTCTCTCCTGACGTTTTGCCCACATCTATGGCAGGCATATTCAGAGGTTGTGAGGTATGGAGAAAGTCAGCAAGGAAGGTTTATGTATCTGTGGAGGTTCCTGGGTGGGGGAGAGAACTCTTGTCTGTTGGAAGCCAGTGTGAATGTTGTAATTCACCTTAATTAGCATCGAATAGCTTCATCTCCTAGCTTCTTCCTGTCTGGGGGCATCCTTTGTTCAGAGTCGTTAGCTGCCCCTGGTTGATTCATGTCTGGAACTCCTCTGTTTTCAGAGTGTTGCTTCTTATTTACTGTTCTGATTTTTGAGTTTTTTAATCCTGGCAGCCAGATTTTGTTCATTTTCATGGTTTCCTCCTTTCTGTTGAAGTTGTCCACATGCTTGTGGATTTCAATGGCTTCTCTGTGTCATCTGACATGATAGTTGTTGGAGTGGTCATCTATTAGGTGTATTTTGATTGTGTTTTTCCTGCCTGGCAGGGGGTTGGACTAGATGGCCCATGGGGTCCCTTCTGACTCTAGGATTCTATGGGTCTGTGAGGAAGGCATTCCTTTGTCCAGGGATCCAGAAGTCAAACGGCCCATTTGTTTTCTCCTGGACGGTGAGCTCAGAGGGCTGGGTCGGGCGGAACGGAGTTGTAAAACTTTATATGGAGAACATATTTCCCTTGTTAACTCTCTTCTCAAAGCATCCCTCCCTTTGCATGTTTCCCTTTGCTCCAGCTGGATCTTTTGCGCCGTGCCGGTGCGCTTTGAATTATTTATCCTTTCAAAACGATCTTTAAGTTGCGCTTTATGTTGCATTAGATATGCTTTTGATGTGAACGGCGATGTGTACAAAGCGCAGCATGGTCACACAGGCCATTTCCCCCCCTTTCGCTTCCTTTCCGATCTTGCACGGATATGTTTTTTAATCGTTTTGGTTCTGTAAATTAATCTTTAAATGACTGGGGCAGAGCGGGGCCCATGGTGACCCACAGACGTTCCTCACTTGCCCCCAAGTCTGGGACCTGGAAACATACTTCACAGCCATAGACTCAGAGAGAGGGAAGGCCCCATTCTGCCATCCAAGCCCTCCCGACAGATGGCCATCCAGTCTCTGCTTTAAAATCCCAAAGGAAGGAGACCCGTCTAGTCCGAGCCGTTGCCATGCCGGGACTGCCATATTTCAATATTTCATGGATCATTGAGTTGGAAGGAGCATCTGAGGGCCATTTAGTCTAGATCTATTGTACCACAAAGGCATCATTCAAGCTCTCATTACAGATGGCCATCCAGTCCCCAAGGAAGGAGACTCATCTAGTCCAAGCCATTGCCATGCCAGGACAGCCATATTTCAATATTATAATAATATAATAATAACTTTATTTTTATACCCCGCCCCATCTCCCCGAAGGGATTCGGGGTGGTTTACATGGGGCCTGGCCCAATAAAACAAACAAAACATCAATACAAAGCAAGAGCACAATTAACCCAATAAAAACATCAACATTAGTAAAAAAAAAAAAAAAACAATCATTAAAATCAGCAAAATTTCATGGGATCATTGAGTTGAAAGGAGTATCTGAGGACCATCTAGTCTAGCTCCAGTCTGTCACAAGGGCACCATTCAAGCCCTCCCTACAGATGGCCATCCAGTCTCTGCTTCAAAATCCCCAAGGAAGGAGACCCATCTAGTCCAAGCCGTTGACACGCAAGCATAACCATAATTCAACATTTCATGGGATCATTGGGTTGGAAGGAGCATCTTAGGACCATTTAGTCTAGATCTATTGTGCCACAAAGGCATAATTCAAGCTCTCATTACAGATGGCCATCCAGTCCCCAAGGAAGGAGACTCATCTAGTCCAAGCCATTGCCATGCCAGGACAGCCATATTTCAATATTTCATGGGATCATTGAGTTGGAAGGAGCATCTGAGGGCCATTTACTAGTCTTCCACCAGAAAAGCACTAAGACACACGCTGGTAGATTCCAACAGGTTTTATTGTACAGAATATCAGAACCTTCTCTTAGGCCCATTTATATAGGGGCTCTCACATACCAGAGAGTAATTGAGGTTTTATGGCTGGCCCGTTTTATGGCTGGCATCTGTTCTTTGTCAGCCGACCGGAGATGTCAAAGATTGGAGATCATGACATCTAGATCCATTCTGCTACAACGGCACCATTCAAGCTCTCATTACAGATGGCCATCCAGTCCCCAAGGAAGGAGACCCATCTAGTCCAAGGCTTTGCTATGCAAGAGACTGGAACTAGGACTTCCAAAGGATTTCCAATCTTTTGGAACAGAATAAGGTGAGCTTGCAATGCTTTGGGAAGGCTCTCTAAGAGGCAAAGGATTTCTCAGTTGATAGAGCGTCATTCCACAGCATGCAGGTGTGAAAAATATGGACGAGATCTTCCTCAACTCTTTGCCAAAAAGAGAGCAGCTGTCTTATCTGGTATTTTTTTTATGTGCCTCGTAAAACGCATCACGCAGGCAGAGAGGAAATACGAATGAACACTTCTTGGAAGACATGCCTCTTGGCATAACTCACAAACGTCAGAATTTGACTACATTTCTATAGGAAGCCGGTTAGCGTTTTACGAGGCTTTCTGCTGCTTGATAGATTGGGTTCTGAAGAACAGCCTGGTTCTCAACAGGGAAACTGAGGCACGGTTGGTTACGTGCTATACGTAAATATGAGATGGAGCATCCATCCACTGATAGACCTTACAATTGTATTGCTGGTGGAAATGATCCCGGTTGAGCAATTGCCTCCGTACTGGATTGTGGAGAGGAGGGCATCCTGTTGTGGGATAGGTGTGTGATTTCACAACTCTCAAGCTATTTAACCCTGGACCTTCCACAGATATATAAACCTTCCTTGATTAGTTTTTCCAATATACCTCACAACCTCTGAGTATGCCTGCCACAAATGTGGGCGAAACGTCAGGAAAGAATGCTTCTGGAACATGGCCACATGAGGATTTCCAGACATGAATCAACCAAGGGCAGTTAACGACTCTAAACAAAGGATGCCCCAGAGGCAGGAAGAAGACAGCAGATAAGCTTTTCAATGCTAATTAAAGTGATTAACTACACAACATTCACACTGACCTCTCTCACCCTAGACTTTCCACAGATATATATTAACGTCTTTGCTTAGTTTTCTCCATACCTCACAACCTCTGAGGATGCCTGCCATAGATGTGGGCGAAACGTCAGGAGAGAATGCTTCTGGAACATGGCCACACAGCCCGAAAGACATACAACAACCCCATGGCCACATAGCCTGGAAAACACACAAAAATCCAGTCTATTTCAGCAGACTGAAAGCCAAAAGCAAGGTCACCACAACATCTGTCATAGAACTCCAATATGCCGATGATAACGTAGTCTGTGCGCATTCAGAAGAAGACCCACAAGCCACTGTAAACGCCTTCGCAGAAGCATTTGAGATGCTAGGCCTCTCTCTGAACATCGAGAAAACCAAAGTGCTCTTCAAGCCAATCCCTCTGCGATGCCAAAATACGGCTTAATGGTGTAACACAGGGGTCCTCAAACTTTTAAAGCAGAGGGCCGGTCCACAATCCTTCGGACTGTTGAGGGGCCGAGTTATTATTTGAAAAGAAATACAAACAAATTCCTATGCACATTGCATATGTCTTATTTGTAGTGCAATACAACAATAACAATGAAAGAACAAGACAATATTTAAAAATGAAAACAATTTTAACCAACATAAACCTATTAGGATTTCAATGGAGAGTGTGGGCCTGCTACTGGCCAATGAGATAGTCAAGTTAATTAGGATTGTTGTTGTTCTGTGCCTTCAAGTCATTTCAGACTTTGGGCGAGCCTAAGTCTAAAATTATTTATTTATTTATTTACTACCTTTATTTACTACATTTATATCCCGCCCTTCTCACCCCGAAGGGGGCTCAGAGCAGCTGTATGTACATACAATATATTATATTATTAGCATAGCACAATATTAGCATTATATATTACTATATTGAACTATTTATTTATTTATTTATTTATTTATTTACAGTATTTATATTCCGCCCTTTTTTCTCACCCCGAAGGGGACTCAGGGCGGATTACAATGAACACATATATGGCAAACATTCAATGCCAACAGACAAACAACATTCAGTTTTAGACAGACACAGAGGCATTTTTAACCACTTTCCAGCTTCACGATTCCGGCCACAGGGGGAGCTGTTGCTTCACCGTCCATTGGTGGCTGTTCTTCCTCTTCTTTTCCTCGTGAGCAGTTTTATGGTGTTGTAGATTAGTTAAATTAGCCTCCCTAAATTGTAGATCCCTAAATTGTTGTGTATTGTATGTCTGTTTCTTTGTTGTAAACCGCCCTGAGTCCCTTCTGGGAGATAGGGCGGTATATAAATAAAGATTATTATTATTATTATTTTATTATGTCACCGCAAACAAGATAGATATGCTGGATTTCGTATCCCAAAATCACAAGTCGAACACTTCCCAAGTGTCTAGGGCTGTGTGATGTATTATTATTATTATTATTATCATTATTATTATGACACAGTAAAACAAGATAGACATGCTGGATTTCATATCACAAAATCACAAGTCGAACACTTCCCAAATGTCTAGGACTGTGTGATTTATTATTATTATTATTATTATTATTATTATTATTATTATTATTATTATTATTATTTTATTGTATGACACAGCAAACAAGATAGACATGCTGGATTTTGTATCACAAAATCACAAGTCGAACACTTCCCAAGTGTCTATTATTATTATTATTATTATTATTATTATTATTATTATTATTATTATTTTATTGTATGACACAGCAAACAAGATAGATATGCTGGATTTCATATCACAAAACCACAAGTCGAACACTTCCCAAGTGTCTAGGACTGTGTGATGTATTTTCGGATGATGCGTGCAGATCCCAGTAGGGTGGCCTTTTGCAGTTGGCAGATTGTAATTTTGTCAATGTCTATTGTTTCCAAATGCCGGCTGAGATCTTTTGGCACGGCACCCAATGTGCCCATCACCACCGGGACCACCTGCACTGGTTTCTGCCAGAGTCTTTGAAGTTCAGTCTTGAGGTCCTGAGAGCGGCTGAGTTTTTCCTGTTGTTTTTCGTCAGTGCGACTGTCACCTGGGATGGCGACATCAATGATCCAAACCTTTTTCTTTTCCACAACTGTGATGTCTGGTGTGTTGTGTTCCAGAACTTTGTCAGTCTGGATTCGGAAGTCCCACAGTATCTTTGCATGCTCATTTTCCAAGACTTTTGCAGGTTTGTGATCCCACCCGTTCTTTGCTGCTGGGAGGTGGTACTTGAGGCATAAGTTCCAGTGAATCATTTGGGCCACATAGTTGCGCCTCTATTTGTAGTCTGTCTGTGCGATTTTCTTACATTATTATTTGAAACACAACAAGATGAGTCCACAGCAGACACTCTGCTGGCTGGATCACACGTTGGACACTTCCCAAGTGTCTTTTCGGATGATGCGTGCAGATCCCAGCAGGGTGGCCTTTTGCAGCTGGCAGATCGTGATTTTGTCAATGTCTATTGTTTCCAAATGCCGGCTGAGATCTCTTGGCACGGCACCCAGTGTGCCCATCACCACCGGGACCACCTGCACGGGTTTCTGCCAGAGTCTTTGAAGTTCAATCTTGAGTTTTTCCTGTTGTTTTTCGTCAATGCGACTGTCACCTGGGATGGTGACATCAATGAGCCAAACCTTTTTCTTTTCCACAACTGTGATGTCTGGTGTGTTGTGTTCCAGAACTTTGTCAGTCTGGATTCGGAAGTCCCATAGTATCTTTGCGTGCTCATTTTCCAATACTTTTGCAGGTTTGTGATCCCACCAGTTCTTTGCTGCTGGGAGGTGGTACTTGAGGCATAAGTTCCAATGAATCCTTTGGGCCACGTAGTTGTGCCTCTGTTTGTAGTCTGTCTGTGCGATTTTCTTACAGCAGCTGAGGATATGATCCATGGTTTTGTCGGTTTCCTTGCACAGTCTGCATTTTGGGTCATCAGCTGATTTTTCGATCTTGGCCTGAATTGCATTTGTTCTTATTATTATAACACAGCAAACAAGATAGACATGCTGGATTTCGTATCACAAAATCGCAAGTCGAACACTTCCCAAGTGTCTAGGACTGTGTGATGTATTTTCAGATGATGCGCGCAGATCCCAGTAAGGTGGCCTTTTGCAGTTGGCAGATCTCGAGCGTGGAGCCACATCTGCAAATGCAGAAGAAAGAAAATCAGGGAGGAAAGAAAGAAAGAAAAAAAGAAGAAGAAGGAAGGAAGGAAGGAACAACCTGAGCGGCTGGAGATAATCTTCTGCAGTTAATAGCCTCGCAAAGTCCCAAATCACTATCGCTTCCACTCGAAGCCAACTCTGTCCCTGATCGGAATGAAATCAGGTATTTAGCGGCATTAAGGACTTCTAAATACTCCACTTATTATGCGCTGGAGTGGTATTTGTCACCGGGCTACCTCAGCCATAAGATGTTTCTCAAGCAGGGATTTGCCTGGGTTTAATTTCCCCCCCTTTCCCCGCACTCCTGGGAGCTTGTACTACTTAAAACTGTGTTGTATGGAAAGTCAGAGTAATCATCTAAATTAAACGTGTCTCTGCCGACATGCGAGGCTTTCTGGTAATAGTTGCCGGGCGGCAGATGAGGATCTTCCCGGCTGGAAAAGGAGCCGGGAGAGAAAAGCGGCCACTCAGAAGGCACATAAAAAACAATCACAGTTATGCCATCACAGAAAATTATATCTATATATATAAAAGAGTGATGGCATCACGGCAGCGGACAAAACAACAAAAGTAAACACCCCACAACCTCGAAAATTGACAGCACAACCCCTCATCCATGCCTCTAGGTTGATACAACAAAAAGAAAAGAAAAATAAATTCCTAATTAGAGGGAGAGGAATAATAGTTTTTATCCAATTGCTGCCAGTTACAAGGCTAAGCTCCACCCACTTGGTCTCCTAGCAACCCACTCAGCCCAGTGTTAATAAAATAATGATAAAAAAATAAATACAAATAATACAATAAAAAATTATAAAAAACACTAAAATAATTAATACAATAAAATAATATAAAAAATGACTAAAAATAATACAACAAAATAATAAAATATAATAAATAAAAAAGATAAGTGACAATAAAATTAATTTAAAAAAATACAAATAACGTCAAATAAAAATTCCACAACAAGTTTTAACCGATACCACCACCACTTTGCCACAGCAACGCGTGGCCAGGCACAGCTAGTATATATATATATATATATATATAGAGAGAGAGAGAGAGAGAGAGAGAGAGCCCCCAGTGGTGCAGCAGATTAAACCGCTGAGCTGCCAAACTTGCTGACTGAAAGGTTGGCAGGTCTAATCCAGGGACCAGGGTGAGTGCCCGCTGTTAGCCCCAGCTTCTGCCAACCTAGCAGTTCGAAAACATGCAAATGTGAGTAGATCAATAGGTACCGCTCCGGCGGGAAGGTAACAGCGCTCCATGCAGTCATGCCAGTGGCCACATGACCTTGGAGGTGTCTACGGACAATGCCGGCTCTTTGGCTTAGAAATGGAGATGAGCACCAACCCCCAGAGTCCGTCACGACTGGACTTAACATCAGGAGAAACCTTTACCTAAGCAGATAATATAAGATTATAAATATAATATGAAATAATTACTGTGGTATGATAATACGGAACAATATAATCTCTAAAACTAGGACAGCAAATAAAGAGCAACACTCTGAAAGCAGGGAAATTGGGAATTCCAGAAAGGAAACAATCAGGGCCAGCTCCATGCAGTCATGCCAGCCACGTGACCCTGGAGGTGTCTACGGACAACGCCGGTTCTTCAGCTTAGAAATGGAGATTAGCACCAACTCTCAAAGTTGGACACAACTGGACTTCATGTCACAACTGGACTTTACCTTTACCTATATATATATACACACACACACACACACACACACACACACACACACACACACACATTCCACATATATATAAACCCCACTTGCCTATTTTCCAACAGATCTCACAACCTCTTTTGATGCCCAACATAGATGTGGGTGAAGCATCAGGAGAGAATGCTTCTGGAACATGGCCAGACAGCCCGGAAAACTCACTGCAACTCAGTGATTTTGGCCATGAAAGCCTTCAATAACACATAATGTACATTGTTTGTAGTTAATTTTTTTGATGTTTAGGATGTTGTATTATTATTCTAGAAAAAGTCCTTTTTAATCTTTTGCCATTGATGATGTTATTTTGTTTTTTATGTTTCTTGTATTTTTGTATGTAGGTTTTGTTTTGATCTGTCATAATACAGTAGAGTCTCACTTATCCAACACTCGCTTATCCAACGTTCTGGATTATCCAACGCATTTTTGTAGTCAATGTTTTCAATACATCATGATATTTTGGTACTAAATCCGTAAGTAATTGCTACATAGCATTACCATGAATTGAATTACTTTTTCTGTCAAATTTGTTGTATAACATGATGTTTTGCTGTTTCATTTGTAAAATAATAACCTAATTTGATATTTAATAGGCTTTTCCTTAATTGCTCCTTATTATCCAACATATTCGCTTATCCAATGTTCTGCTGGCCCGTTTATGTTGGATATGAGACTCTACTGTACTTATATATCTGTATCTATCTATCTATATACATTAATTTTATATATGAATTTCCCTCTCATATGTTTGCAGGTCTTTGAAAATCCTATATACATATAGATCCATGTACCTGTAGATCTGTATCCATATATATGCATTATTTAACCTACTGATGCCTTGATTAATGTAATTTTATTGGTATCTATTTTTATTTTGAAATTTACCAGTAGCTGCTTTTGAGTTCTGTTTTTGATGTTTTAAAAGGTGCTTTAAAGATGTTTTTAAGATGTTTTTAAAATGTTCTTTAAATTGTTGATTTTAGCCGGTTCTTGTAAGCCGCTCCGAGCTCTAGGGGAGTGGCGGCATATGTTTGAAAAATAAAAATAATAATAATAAGATAATAATAATAATAATAATAATAATTTCCCACCCTCTGTTTTATACTCAGGTCAATAAGTTATCCCAGTTTTTGGTGGTAAAATTAGGTGCCTCGGCTTATATTCGGGTCGGCTTATACTCGATTATATACGGTATTCCTTTGAGAAGTGTGCAGCCAATCTGTCCTTCAAGCCAAAGGAAGTCATAGAAAGAGCCAAACCCCATAAGTTATGGATATATTATTTACCAGTCAAACTATAAATAGGAAAGGAGACCAAGGGGGGGGGGGAGACGGGGGTCTTTTAAGCAGCGGTGAGTCCGGCGCAGATTTCTGAAGACATCGATGCAGAGAGAGAGGCATTAATAATGAACGGCGGTTCTGATCGAACGAGGGAGATTAGCATTCTTCTGAAAGCTTCGGATCAATGCCAAGGAGGGGAGAGAATATCAGTGCGCGTAATGTTAACACACAACGACGACAACAACAACACCGACAACAGCAACCACCTCCTTGTAACTTTTCCCATAAACACTCCGCCGGAATCATTTCTGATCAGGGGAGGCTCTTTTTACTTCCAAGTCGGGTGTGCAAAACAGGATTTCTTTGGGTGGAAAAGGAAAGGCGCCTCAAGAATACGGGAGCTGCGGAATCACATTCACAAGCACGCCATCCATGCTTTGAGCCCACTCTCGGTTTCTATTATTGACTTTGTTTCTATCCAGCCTTTCTCCTGATATTGCCATTCAAAGGGGCGAAAAATGTCATTTTTCATTGCGAACTTTCAAGGAGCTCTCCAAGGTGCTGACCTTTATCCCCAGGGGAGGTTTTGGTGATACAGTAGAGCAGGGGTCCCCAAACTTTTTAAGCAGAG
>NW_026943819.1:29568702-29646202 GCF_035594765.1 Anolis carolinensis
ATAGAAGACCTGGCTCTGGCTCACGAATGGGACCCTGAAGAAGGAGACAGAAGGCCTGATCCTTGCAGCCCAGGAGCAAGACATCAGGACAAAGGCCATTAATAATAATAATAATAATAATAATAATAGAAGACCTGGCTCTGGCTCACGAATGGGACCCTGAAGAAGGAGACAGAAGGCCTGATCCTTGCAGCCCAGGAGCAAGCCATTAGGACAAAGGCAATTAATAATAATAATAATAATAATAATAATAATAATAATAATAGAAGACCTGGCTCTGGCTCACGAATGGGACCCTGAAGAAGGAGACAGAAGGCCTGATCCTTGCAGCCCAGGAGCAAGTCATCAGAACAAATGCAACCAAGGCCAAGATCGAAAAATCAGCTGATGACCCAAAATGCAGACTGTGCAAGGAAACCGATGAAACCATTGATCATATCCTCAGCTGCTGTAAGAAAATCGCACAGACAGACTACAAACAGAGGCACAACTATGTGGCCCAAATGATTCATTGGAACCTATGCCTCAAGTACCACCTCCCAGCAGTAAAGAACTGGTGGGATCACAAACCTGCAAAAGTCTTGGAAAATGAACATGCAAAGATACTGTGGGACTTCCGAATCCAGACTGACAAAGTTCTGGAACACAACACACCAGACATCACAGTTGTGGAAAAGAACAAGGTTTGGATCATTGATGTCGCCATCCCAGGTGACAGCCGCATTGACGAAAAACAACAGGAAAAACTCAGCCGCTATCAGGACCTCAAGATTGAACTTCAAAGACTCTGGCAGAAACCAGTACAGGTGGTCCCGGTGGTGATGGGCACACTGGGTGCCGTGCCAAAAGATCTCAGCCGGCATTTGGAAACAATAGACATTGACAAAATTACGATCTGCCAACTGCAAAAGGCCACCTTACTGGGATCTGCACGCATCATCCGAAAATACATCACACAGTCCTAGACACTTGGGAAGTGTTCAACTTGTGATTTTGTGAAACGAAATCCAGCATATCTATCTTGTTTGCTGTGTCATACAATGTCGTTGTGTCAATAATAATAATAATAACCAGAAACTCCTCAAAGCACAGCAGACAAAAAATCAGTACAAGAAAACCGCACTACAAACTAGAGCTCACAGCTTCCTCCTGTCAACAACAGGAAAAACTCAGCCGCTCTTGTTTGTTATTATTATTATCTTGTTTTTTATTATTATTATTATTATTATTATTATTATTATTATTATTATTATTCAATCATAGACTTGGAAGAGACCCCAAAGGGCCACCCAGTCTAAACCCCCTTTTCCAGTTAGAAGGACACAATCAAAGCCTTCCCAACAGATGGCCATCCAGCCTCTACTTGAAAACCTCCAGAGAAGAAGGCTCCGTAATCAGTCCAACCCCCTTCTTCCAGGTAGAACAACACAGTCAAAGCCTTCCCAACAGATGACCATCCAGACTGCTTAAAACCCTCCAGAAAAGGAGACTCCACTATCATCATAATTGATGATGATGATGATGATGATGATGATGATGATGATGATATAATCATAGACTTGGAAGACATCCCAAGGGTCACCCAGTCCAACCCCCTTTTTCCAGGTAGAAGGACAAAATCAAAGTCTTCCCAACAGATGGCCATCACAAGTTACAGAGAATGAACATGTCAAGCTACTCTGGGACTTCCGAATTCAGACTTCCGAAAACCCTGTTTTCCGAATTCAAAACAAGGTTTTAGAGCACAAGACTCCTGACCTCACGATCGTGTTACAAAACAAAGTGTAGATCGTCAATGTTTCAATCCCAGGTGACAGCAGGATTGAGGAGAAACAACTGGAAAAGCTGGCACGATATGAGGATTTAAAGATCGCACTGCAAAGACTCTGGCACAAGCCAGGCAAGGGGGTCCCCATAGTGATCGGCACACTGGATGCAGTGCCTAAAGACCTTGGCCTTCACTTAAACACAATTGGCACTGAATAAATCACCACCTGTCAGTTGCAAAAGGCCACCTTACTTGGATTTGCCCACATTATTCACCGATACATCACACAGTCCTAGACTTGGGAAGTGTCCGACGTGTCATCCAATACAACAGGCAGCAGAGTGATGTTGTTTGCAGAGTACTAATCTTAATAATAGTCAGAGCCGGTCCAACAATGAGGCGAATTAAGCGGTCGCTTCGGGCGCAAAACATACGGGGGCACAGTCGAGACTGCTTTTTCTGTTGATTTGTTGTAAAACATGATGTTTTGGTGCTTAATTTGTAAAATCTTAATGTAATTTGATGTTTAATAGGCTTTCCTTAATCCCTCCTTATTATCCAACATTTTCGCTTATCCAACGCTTTTATTTTTCAGTGATTGGTTTGGGGGGGGAGGGTGCCAAAATTCTGTTTGCCTACACTTGAAAAATACCTAGGTCCGGCTCTGATAATAGTAGTAGTAATAATAGTAGTAGTAGTAGTAGTAGTAGTAGTAGTAGTAGTAGTAATAATAATAATAATAATAATATACGGTTTTGGAAAAGTAAAAAAGTTTGGATTATTGATGTCGCCATATCAGGTGACAGTCAAATTGATGAAAAACAACAGGAAAAACTCAGCCGCTATCAAGACCTCAAGATAGGACTGCAATGTCTCTGGCAGAAACCAGTGCAGGTGGTCCTGGTGGTGATGGGCACACTGGGTGCCGTGCCAAAAGATCTCAGCCGGCATTTGGAAACAATAGACATTGACAAAATCACAATCTGCCAACTGCAAAAGGCCACCCTGTTGGGATCTGCGCGCATCATCCGAAAATACATCACACAGTCCTAAACGCTTGGGAAGTGTTCGACTTGTAATTTTGTGATACGAAATCCAGCATATCTATCTTGTTTGCTGTGTCATAATAAAATAATAATAATAATAATATACATCACACAGGCCTAGACACTTGGGAAGTGTTCGACTTGTGATTTTGTGAAACGAAACCCAGCATATCTATCTTGTTTGCTGTGTCATACAATAATAATAATAATAATAATAATAATAATAATAATAATAATAATAATAATATGTCCAATGGGTTCTAGCAGCATTTTCTCCTTACATTTCACCTGCCCGACAAGGAAGGTTGTTGTGGAGGGGATCGCGCCCAGGGCTCCCATCCAAGCAGAGGAAGCCCCACGAACCGCACTAAAGGCAGTGGGGATCCGTCTCCTCTACGGCTGCCAACACGGTCCTGCGCCACTGAGCCGCATAATTGCATCTTTGTTCCTCCTGGATCTTGACGTGTCGCAGCCCATGTGTCATGAATCCATGTGTCGTGAATCCGGGGGGGCAAAAGAGGAGTCAATGAAATGGAACGGAGCCTCGAGCAGAAAGGGAGGTGGAGACTGGGAGATTGGACTCGGGGGAGACGCTAAGGCAAGGCCCCCAAAGAGACAACATCTTTGCTTCTTTTCCGAACATTTGGTGAAAGACTTGGAGTGCGTAGTGCGCTCTCCTTGGAATCCCTCCTTGACTCGCAAGGAAAGCATGCTCCAAACCTCAGTCATTTGGCTGCTGGCTTGCAAATTGTGTTAATCTAATGTTTTATACTCCTGAGATCCCCATTCCTTCCCTTTTGGGGGAAACCAAAGATGTCTTGCATCCCACACAATTGTATAGCCTGGCAGAAAGAAACTAAGCTGGGGACTTCCTCATCAAGTTCCCAGTTTCACCTATATTTTTGGACTTTACCTGGACATTGCAATACAATACTTCTATTTAGGTGGAGGAAATCACCTCTCCCTGCCTTTGGGGAAGAACCCTTTTCACCACCTGCGCCTTTGATGAACGGAACCTCTCGCATCAGAAGGAAATCTGCATGTCTACAGCCAAACCCATCCTCTGTCGTTTTTGCATGACTGCATTAATATATGATATTTTGTTTCTCTGGGGTCTGGAATCGCCAGGCCAGCCCTCTTAATGGGCCATGCCATGTTCACCTGGGAAATAGTATAGCAAAGGCAGGATGAGTCTGGATCGAATGTCCCTGTAGAACATGCACTGGAAGAGCACATGCTCCGTTGTTTCTATTTGACCCGAGTCGCAGGGGCAGAGTCTTTCTGGGTAGGGGGTCTTCCCATATTGGCCCTCAAGTACAAAGTGTTTTCTGATCTAGTAAAATTTAGTAAAGGTAAAAGTTTCCCTTGACGTTAAGTCCAGTTGTGTCTGACTCTGGGGGTTGGTGCTCATCTCCATTTCTAAGCCAAAGAGCCGGCGTTGTCCGGTCATGTGGCTGGCATGACTACATGGAGCACCAATGTTACCTTCCCGCCAGAGCGGTACCTATTGATCTACTCACATTTGCATGTTTTCAAACTGCTAGGTTGGCAGAAGCTGGAGCTAACAGTGGGTGCTCACTCCGCTCCTGGGATTCAAACCTGGGACCTTTCAGTCTGCAAGTTCAGCAGCTCAGCGCTTTAACACACTTTGCCACCGGGGCTCCAATGTAATAATAAATAGAGTAAAATAATAAATGTAATAATAAAAATAGAGTAAAATAAATGTAAAAGTAACAACAATAACAGAGTAAAATAATAAATGTAATAATAATAATAATAATAATAATAATAATAAATAGAGTAAAATAATAAATGTAACAATACCAATAATAGAGAAAAATAATAAATATACCATATATACTTGAGTATAAGCCAACCTGAATATAAGCCCAGGACCCTCACCCGAGTATAAGCCGAGGAGGTTTTTTTAGTCCTAAAAAAGGGCTGAAAAACTAGGCTTATACTCGAGTATGTACAGTAATTATTTTGACTCTTTGATAGAGAAGGCTCAAGACCTTGCAAAGCTACAGCTCCCGTGACTATATAGCATTGACTCAAGGCAATTCAATTGGATTCATTCTCCAGCAGAGACGCACCCCAAAGTTGCCTTTTCCATTGCTAGAAGCTTTTGTGTTCATACAGGAATCCTAAACAGGCAGCAACTGCAAGACATACTTTTTTGGCCAAGTGACAAGCAGGGCACTTTCTGCTGCTGTGCATCACATTCGGCAGCAAATCCTTTTTCTGATTTTCAGGGTTTCAAAAATCAAGGTGCGCATTCGATGCAATGGCGCATGAGACTCAGGGAAATACGGCAATACAATCTCCCTGCTTTCGTGGGTGTTGGGAAGGGAAACCCACTTGCTTCGTGTCTCTTGGACAATTGCAATGCGTTCTGCGTGGCTTCTGTTTGTTCGCCACACGGAGCCGGAGGCAGATGCCAGAAACGGCGGCGAAGAATTTGACTTTTCATGTTGTGCGAAGCAGCTCGTTTCCCATTAATTAGGTTGGCTTGCAATTAATTTCTGAGCCATTAAAGCTTACATTATTTATTAATAATTATAGCTCATTACCTGATGCTGTTCTTTTGGCAGCTTGGGGACGGGGAAATTCATCTCGCCTGGCAGGCTTTGTTTCTTCCCTAAATGCGCCCGGCCAGGCTCGCCTTCTGGGGAAATTCTTTGTCAAGGAGCGAAGAGAGAGGGACGGCATCTGGAGGCACCGGAGGAGAATCCTGCGGCACAGATGCCTTCGCCCTGGAACTGTCTAGCTCTGCACAACCTGTGGCTCTTCAGATATTTTGGACTTCAGATCCCAGAATTCCTGGCCATTGGAACAGCTGGCTAGAGCTTCTGGGAGTTGGAGGATCAAACAGCTGGAGAGCCACAGTTGTGCAGGCTTGATCTGGTACAATATTGTAGGCGAACTATAAATCCCAGCAACTCCAACTCCCAAATGTCACGCTCTATTTTCCCCAAACTCCACCAGTGTTCACATTTGGGCAGCTTGAGTATTGGTGCCAAGTTTGGTCCAGATCCATCATTGTTTGGAGTCCACAGTGCTCTCTGGATGTAGGTGAACTACAACTCCCAAACTCAAGTTCAATACCCACCAAACCCAAGTTTGGTTCGATTCCATCATTGGTGGAGTTCAGAATGCTCTTTGATTGTAAGCAAACTATAAATCCCAGCAACTCCCAAATGTCACCGTCTATTTTCCCCAAACTCCACCAGTGTTCACATTTGGGCATATTGAGTATTGGTACCAAGTTTGGTCCAGATGCATCATTGTTTGGAGTCCACAGTGCTCTCTGGATTTAGGTGAACTACAACTCCCAAACTCAATGTCAATGTCCATCAAAGCCTTCCAGTGTTTTCATGGAGTTCTGTGTGCCAAGTTTGATTCGATTCCATCATTGGTGGAGTTCAGAATGCTCTTTGATTGAAGGTGAACTATAAATCCCAGCAACTACAACTCCCAAATGTCACGCTCTATTTCCCCCAAACTCCACCAGTGTTCACATTTGGGCATATTGAGTATTGGTGCCAGGTTTGGTCCAGATCCATCATTGGTTGAGTCCACAGTGCTCTCTGGATGTAAGTGAACTACAACTCCCAAACTCAATATCAATATCCATCAAACCCTTCCAGTATTTTCATGGAGTTCTGTGTGCCAAGTTTGATTCGATTCCATCGTTGGTGGAGTTCAGAATGCTCTTTGATTGTAGGCGAATTATGAATCCCAGCAACTACAAAACCCAAATTACAAAATCGACCCTGCTCCCAAGCCCACCAGTATTCAAATGTGGTCGTATTGGATATTTGTGCCAAATGTGGACCAGTGAATGAAAATCTATCCTGCAGCTATATATATAAAAGAGTAATGAAATTTCGGCCTAGGACAAAACAACAAAACTACACATCCCAGAAACACTAAACTTGGCAGCACAACTCCTCATCCATGCCTCTACGTTCATACAACAAAAAGAAAAATAAAGTCCTAATTAGAGGGAGAGGAATAATTGTTTTTATCCAATTGCTGCCAGTTAGAAGGCTAAGCTCCGCCCACTTGGTCTCCTTGCAACCCACTCAGCCCAGGGGACAGGCAGAGTTAGGCCTCACTTTAGGCCTCTTCCACACTGCCTATAAAATACAGATTATCTGATTTGAACTGGATTATATGGCAGTGTAGACTCAAGGCCATTAACATTAGGAGACCGGAATCCCTTCCAAAGCCATCCAAGTTGGTGGCCACTTTGTGGAGCCTCGAACCCAAGGACTTCCACCACCTTCTTCCACCTTGATCCAGGCCAGATTCAAGCATTTACACAGGAGACAGGGCCTCAGTCTATGGAAGGCGAGTGGGGAAACTGAGGCACACAGATTTCAGCCCTTTTTGGAACACAGATTTCAGGCAGTTCACTGGGATCATCTCTCTGGCATGCACACACATACATGAACATACCGTGTTTTCCCGAAAATAAGACAGTGTCTTATATTAATTTTTGCTCCCAAAGATGCTCTAGGTCTTATTTTCAGGGGATGTCTTATTTTTCCATGAAGAAGAATTCACATTTATTATTGAACAAAAAATGAACATTTACTATATACTGTACAGTAGTTGTCATCACAAACCAGCATAACCAGACAAACTGTGAATCCTATCAAGAACTTCTTGTGACTACCAATATTTCCATGTTATGTACATTTATGTACATGTTATGTACATCTATGGTATGTACATTTACCGATCCTACATGCTCTGGTGTTCTGTTTGGCGGGCATGCTTCCTAACACAAACTTTGCTAGGTCTTACTTTCGGGGGAGGCCTTATATTTAGCAATTCAGCAGAACCTCTACTAGGTCTTATTTTCTGGGGATGTCTTATTTTAGGGGAAACAGGGTACACATGCAAAGAGTTCCTGCAGAATTCCGGCAATCCACTACCGACGACTGCTGTTTAATAAGCGTTAATAAAAGGAAGGCCGTCTTGTCGGGACCGTTCCGAGAGGTTTTTATGAGTCAACCGTATATTTTCATTAGTTACGGTGATGAAGCGCTAACATTTTATGGGGTGGTTTAGTGTTTCATTTCTCGGCGCGTTCTGATTGCTCT
Organism: Anolis carolinensis; assembly: GCF_035594765.1. Taxonomy (NCBI): domain Eukaryota; kingdom Metazoa; phylum Chordata; class Lepidosauria; order Squamata; family Anolidae; genus Anolis; species Anolis carolinensis. Next base: position 29,576,631 of record NW_026943819.1, read on the forward strand.
GCTCCCATTCCTGGGTGACACGGACCGTTTTTCCCGTTTTTTTTCTGCCCATGAAATATCTATGAGCCAGAGGATGCGCCGCCATAAGTGGGACTGCTCTCCATCTGCTGGCAAAAGGAACCGGGCCAAGAAAGGCGGCGGATTCAGTTGTAAACACTGCGTCTCGTTCTCATAATTAACACCATCGTTTATGTTGCTTCGAGGAGGAAACGGTCTGAGCAACAGTTGAGCCTTTGAGGGAACTTGTAGGGGGTCCTCCTGGGAGAGGAGGGATCGATGGTTAAGGCAGGCTGCCATTCAATTTCCAGGCTCCACGCTGTCCTTGTGACATTGACAGGCCATCACTCCTCAAGATTATAGCCAAGGGGGAGGGTTAGGGGTTCAACACCCCCCCCCCCCCGTCAGCATGGGGTTCAGGGTGGGTTTCTTCAAGCTCCATCAATCATCTTCTCCAGCACCCTGATGAATTGGTTGCAATCGTTGCCACACCAATTCCTCTCTTCAATGTCAGACTCAAACACACCTGTAATCTGAAGTCCAAATATTTACAGTAGAGTCTCACTTATCCAAGCCTCGCTTATCCAAGCTTCTGGATTATCCAAGCCATTTTGGTAGTCAATGTTTTCAATACAGTAGAGTCTCACTTATCCAAGCCTCGCTTATCCAAGCTTCTGGATTATCCAAGCCATTTTGGTAGTCCATGTTTTCAATACAGTAGAGTCTCACTTATCCAAGCCTCGCTTATCCAAGCTTCTGGATTATCCAAGCCATTTTGGTAGTCCATGTTTTCAATACAGTAGAGTCTCACTTATCCAAGCCTCGCTTATCCAAGCTTCTGGATTATCCAAGCCATTTTGGTAGTCCATGTTTTCAATACAGTAGAGTCTCGCTTATCCAAGCCTCGCTTATCCAAGCTTCTGGATTATCCAAGCCATTTTGGTAGTCCATGTTTTCAATACAGTAGAGTCTCACTTATCCAAGTCTCGCTTATCCAAGCTTCTGGATTATCCAAGCCATTTTGGTAGTCAATGTTTTCAATACAGTAGAGTCTCGCTTATCCAAGCTTTTGGATTATCCAAGCCATTTTGGTAGTCCATGTTTTCAATACAGTAGAGTCTCACTTATCCAAGCCTCGCTTATCCAAGCTTCTGGATTATCCAAGCCATTTTGGTAGTCCATGTTTTCAATACAGTAGAGTCTCACTTATCCAAGCCTCGCTTATCCAAGCTTCTGGATTATCCAAGCCATTTTGGTAGTCCATGTTTTCAATACAGTAGAGTCTCGCTTATCCAAGCCTCGCTTATCCAAGCTTCTGGATTATCCAAGCCATTTTGGTAGTCAATGTTTTCAATACAGTAGAGTCTCACTTATCCAAGTCTCGCTTATCCAAGCTTCTGGATTATCCAAGCCATTTTGGTAGTCCATGTTTTCAATACAGTAGAGTCTCGCTTATCCAAGCCTCGCTTATCCAAGCTTCTGGATTATCCAAGCCATTTTGGTAGTCAATGTTTTCAATACAGTAGAGTCTCACTTATTATTATTATTATTATTATTATTATTGACACAACGACGTTGTATGACACAGCAAACAAGATAGATATGCTGGATTTCGATTCACAAAACCACAAGTCGAACACTTCCCAAGTGTCTAGGACTGTGTGATGTATTTTCGGATGATGCGTGCAGATCCCAGCAGGGTGGCCTTTTGCAGTTGGCAGATCGTAATTTTGTCAATGTCTATTGTTTCCAAATGCCGGCTGAGATCTTTTGGCACGGCACCTGAACTTCATATATGTATACCCCCTGATATATAACTTAATAAAACTTTCTGGATAATATATTATTATTATTATTATTATTATTATTATTATTATTATTGACACAACGACGTTGTATGACACAGCAAACAAGATAGATATGCTGGGTTTCATTTCACAAAATCACAAGTCGAACACTTCCCAAGTGTCTAGGACTGTGTGATGTATTTTTGGACTGTGTGATGTATTTATTATTATTATTATTATTATTATTATTATTATTATTATTATTATTATTATTTCAAAGTAAAGGCCGAACAAGTAAACACGAAATAATGCTATCGAACCAAGAACATTTTTTTTTCACATTTTATTACATGGTGTTATTCTAATCCATATTACTTTGGTGGTGGGGAATTGCAGTCGCTCACATCAGACGGGAGGAGAACCATTGCATTGTACGGCCCCAGAGTTCTTGCCCTATTCCAAGGAAAGAGCTGACATTTGGCAAGTGGGTTGGCAAGGCCATCCTCTCGTCTCCTTGTTCCCGGAGATCTTCCTCGTTGGGCAGGAAAAGGGTCTTTCCTTCCTTCCGCCTTTCCCAGGCGCCCGATTGATCTCCCAGCAAAAGCTTCCTTTCATTGGAGGAGAAGGATGCTCCCGGCGCGGACAGACCTGCTACAGGTTTTAATTGGGCCATATTTCAGCAGGAGCCTATCTGTTCAATGTAGATTTCTTATCTCGGGGTCCATAAAGTTTTATTAAGTTATATATCAGGGGGTATACATATATGAAGTTCAGGTGCGGTGCGTAGGATGCTAATGTGCTTCCGGAAAGGAGACAATGAGGAGGAGGCTCTCCATCCATCTCCATGCGCACTCCATGCGCTCTCGCCTCTCCAGACACCGGACGACAGCTTTGCACATCACATCCGCTCTGGCGCTGCCCACAACATTATATATCTTTACATTAAGGCTTCCAAAATCCTATTTCCCTCCCATCACTTTGTGTGTTTCCTGCATGGCAGAAGGGAGTTGGACTGGTAGCCCCTGGGATTGCTCCTATTATTATTATTATTATTATTATTATTATTATTATTATTATTACCATCATCATTATTGTTGGCTGGATGGCCATCAGCTGGGGGTGCTTTGATTGTTGGACTGGATGACCTCTGGGGATTCGCTTTCTGATATTATTGTGTTCCCTTTGGGGGAAACCATGTTCCTGAACCCAAAGATGTCTTTCATCCAACACAACTGTATAGCCTGGGGGAAAGAAACCAAGCTGGGAACTTCCTCATCAAGTTCCCAGTTTCACCTATATTTTTGGACTTTACCTGGACATTGCAACACAAGATTTCTATTCAGGCGGGGGAAATAATCTCTCTTGCCTCTTGGGGAAAGAGCAATTTCACCACTTTTGATGAACGGGACCTCTTGCATCGGAAGAAATCTGAATGTCTACAGCCAAACCCCATCCTCTGTCATTTTGCATGATTATGTCAGAGCATGATGTTTTGTTTCTCTGGGATCTGGGACCACCAGATCAGCCCCCTTAATGGGCCAGATCATGTCCATCCCATAAAGATAATAGCATTCCTGGGTAGGGTCAGAGATACCCTCAATCACTTTTTCCTGTTCAGTTAAAGGAACCTCATTTATCATCGCTTAATCATCCCTTGTCCCAGCCCACGCTGGCCAATGAGCCAAGCCCCTCTCTGTGACTGGTCAGAATTAAAGGCTTGGCTGCAGCCTGTGCCAGTTTGTGTATAAAAAGGGCTGTGAAACTGTATTCTGTCTGCTATCTACTTTGTGAATAAATCACTAGCTAGCATCTTATCTGCAGATAATAAAATCTTAGTAAAGGTAAAGGTTTTCCCGTGATGTTAAGTCCAGTCGTGACCAACTCTGGGGGTTGGTGCTCATCTCCATTTCTAAGCCGAAGAGCCAGCGTTGTCCGTAGACACCTCCAAGGTCATGTGGCCACTGGCATGACTGCATGAAGCACCGTTACCTTCCCACTGGAGCAGTACCTATTGATCTACTCAAACTCGGGCTTGGGGCTCATTTCCATTTCTAAGCCAAAGAGCCGGCGTTGTCCGTAGACACCTCCAAGGTCATGTGGCCATTGGCATGACTGCACAGAGCACCGTTACCTTCCCACCGGAGCAGTACCTATTGATCTACTCACACTCTGGGGCTTGGGGCTCATCTCCATTTCTAAGCCGAAGAGCCGGCATTGTCCATAGACACCTCCAAGGTTATGAAGCGATTGGCATGACTGCATGGAGCACCGTTACCTTCCTGCCGGAGCGGTACCTATTGATCTACTCACATTGGCATGTTTTCGAACTGCTAGGTTGACAGAAGCTGGGGCCAACAGGCTTCTCCCTGGTCTCACTGCCAGGGTTGCCTCTGAAAATGGGGCCAACAACAGGACCTAATGAGAGGTCACAGGCCTCTGCCCACACTTCCCATGCTACTAGGTTGCTTTGTGTCCCCCCCCCCTCCTGTTCCCACAATGCACTAGGCCAGGGAGGCAGAGGAGGAGTGCCGGCGTGCCTTTGAAAGATCGCTTCCATTATCATAATTGCAACTGAGCCTAGTTTCCCATTCAGCCCGACCCGGAGGAGCACAAAAGCGTTCAGCCTGGGACCCGTGACACACAAAAGCGGCACGGCAGAGATGTGATTAAGACGAGTGTTATTGGTTATTTCTGAAACACAGCAGCTACCCGTAGATTTAGCGGGATTAACGTGGGATAATTTGCAGCTCCTGAGTCATGGAAGGGAAGCAAGAGAAGCCTCGGTGGCAGAGAAAGGCAGGCCTGGCCATGCTTTTCTTTCTGTTGAAACAAGCCTTTCGGATACCAAAGAGTTCACGTTCCTTAGATGGACAGGAACGGACGACAACAGGACCCTCCACTAAGACTGCCATCATGCTTAACCATCTCTAAAATCCACCCAAAAAAAGCAAATACAGTGGAGTCTCACTTATCCAACATAAACGGGCCGGCAGAAGCTTGGATAAGTGAATATCTTGGATAATAAGGAGGCATTATGGAAAAGCCTATTAAACATCAAATTAGGTTATGATTTTACAAATTAAGCACCAAAACGTCATGTTATACAACAAATTATCATGTTGGATAATAAGGAGGGATTAAGGAGAAGCCTATTAAACATTTAATTAGGTTATGATTTTACAAATTATGGAAAATTATGGAAGGTTATGATTTTACAATTAGGTTATGATTTTACAAATTATGGAAATTATGGAAGGTTATGATTTTACAAATTATGGAAATTATGGAAGGTTATGATTTTACAAATTATGGAAATTATGGAAGGTTATGATTTTACAAATTATGGAAAAGCCTATTAAACATCAAATTAGGTTATGATTTTACAAATTAAGCACCAAAACATCATGTTATACAACAAATTTGACAGAAAAAGCAATTCAATACACAGTAATGTTATGTTGTAATTACTGTATTTACGAATTTAGCACCAAAATATCACGATGTATTGAAAACACTGACTACAAAAATGCGTTGGATACTCCAGAAGCTTGGATAAGCGAAGCTTGGATAAGTGAGACACTACTGTAAATGTAATACAGTAGAGTCTCACTTATCCAACATAAACGGGCCAGTAGAATGTTGGATAAGCGAATATGTTGGATAATAAGGAGGGATTAAGGAGAAGCCTATTAAACATTTAATTAAGTTATGATTTTACAAATTAAGCACCAAAACATCATGTTAGACAACAAATTTGGCAGAAAAAGTAGTTCAATGCGCAGTAATGTTATGTTGTAATTACTGTATTTACGAATTTAGCACCAAAATATCATGATGTATTGAAAATATTGACTACAAAAATGGCTTGGATAATCCAGAAGCTTGGATAAGCGAAGCTTGGATAAGTGAGACTCTACTGTATGTTGTTGAAGGCATTCATGGCCAGAATCACTGGGTTGCTGTGAGTTTTCTGGGCTGCCTGGCCACATTCCAGAAGCATTCTCTCCTGACATTTTGCCCACATCTATGGCAGGCATCCTCAGAGGTGGTGAGGTCTGTTGGAAATTAGGCAAGTTATATATCTGTGGAATAATAATAATAATAATAATAATAATAATAATAATAATAATATGAAATCCAGCATATCTATTTTGTTTGCTGTGTCAGACTATGTCGTTGTGTTGATAATGATAATAATAATAATAATAATAATAATAATAATAATAATAATAATAATAATAATAAATGTAATAATAAAAACCAGTGCAGGTGGTCCCGGTGGTGATCGGCACATTGGGTGCCGTGCCAAAAGATCTCAGCCGGCATTTGGAAACAATAGACATTGACAAAATTACGATCTGCCAACTGCAAAAGGCCACCCGACTGGGATCTGCGCGCATCATCCGAAAATACATCACACAGTCCTAGACACTTGGGAAGTGTCAATAATAATAATAATAATAATAATAATAATAATAATAATAATAACTGCAAAAGGCTACCCTACTGGGATCTGCTGCATCATCCGAAAATACATAACACAGTCCTAGACACTTGGGAAGTGTTTGACTTGTGATTTTGTGACACGAAATCCAGCATATTTATCTTGTTTGCTGTGTCATTATAAAATAATAATAATAAGATCAGAGTGAAATAATAAATGTATTAATAATAATAATAATAAAATAGAGTAAAATAAATGTAATACAGTAGTAGCAACAATAATAGAGAAAAATAATAAATGTAATAATACCAATAATAATAGAGAAAAATAATAAATGTACCGTATATTCTCGAGTATAAGCCAACCAGGACCCTCGCTCAAGTATAAGCGGAGAGGAGCTTTTTCAGTCTTAAAAAAGGGCTGAAAAACGAGGCTGATACTCGAGTATATACAGTATTTTTATATTTATTTATACCCTGCTTTATCTCTCCCAAAGCAGCTTGACATAAAAACATACAATCTGAATCCCTTTGAAGCTCAGGCCAAAACTCAGAGCAGCACTGCCACCTGGTGGCCAAGAGAGTTCCTTCAGGACCCTATTGACTCTAATGCTAGGGTTCACCTTTTGGGGTTAAATGACCTCACCAAACTTGGGGGGCACCTTTGATTTGCATCATACGGTCACCTTTGTGCAGAGCCAAAGCCAAAGGGGAAGCTGCTCCAGGAGCTCCTCTTTGAGATGCATCATCCCTCATTTAATTGCATTGACTCAGTGCTATGGGATCCTGGGATTTGTAGTTTGGTGAGGCATCAACATCCTTGGGCAGAGAAGATTCAAGGCTTTCTGGACCTACATCCCCTAGGACTCCATAAGGTAAACGTTAGGGTTGTCCAAAAATCGTTTTGATTCTTATATCGGAATTGTTTCGGATTGTTCTCGCTTTTTGAATCGAGTTCCGAGACGTTGTCCCTGGGCGCAACCAGCGATGTAATTTGAACCATCGTTGGCCCATTCTCTAAATGTGTCTTAATGTTTCGTTAAACTTTTTTCCCCCAAAAAATCATAAAAGACAGGAAATGTTCTGCAATTTGTTGAGCAAAGACTGTTGAATGTGATCTCCCACTGTACCAAATTTGATGATAGCTCAAGAAATGAGGGCAGGGGAGCCCTGTAAAAGTCCCCCCAGTTTCCTTTTTTTTTTTTGGCGACTGCACATGCGCGTCTGCCATTTTAGAAACATTTAGAATTATTACGAATTTTCGGAAATATCCGAAATTTTTGGGTGAAAAATTCGGAAATATTTTCTATATCGAAGTGCCGGCACCCTCTACTTTAGAAACGAGAATTGAAACATTTTTTCCATCGATCGGACATGCCTAGTAAACGTAAAGGTTTTCCCCTGACGTTAAGTCCAGTTGTGTCCGACTCTGGGGGTTGGTGCTCATCTCCATTTCTAGGCCGAAGAGCCGGCGTTGTCCATAGACACTTCCAAGGTCATGTAACCATAGGCATGACTGCATGGAGCGCCGTTACTTTCCCACCGGAGCAGTACTTATTTATCTACTCACACTCTTTGGGTTGGTGCTCATCTCCATTTCTAAGCTGAGGAGCCGGCGTTGTCCATAGACACCTCCAAGGCCATGTGGCCACTGGCATGACTGTATGGAGCACCATTACCTTCCCACCGGAGCAGTACTTATTGATCTACTCACACTCTGGGGGTTGGTGCTCATCTCCATTTCTAGGCCGAAGAGCCGGCTTTGTCCATAGAAACCTCCAAGGCCATGTGGCTGGCATGACTGCATGGAGCGCCGTTACCTTCCCACCGGAGCAGTACTTATTGATCTACTCACACTCTGGGGGTTGGGGCTCATATCCATTTCTAGGCCGAAGAGCCGGCGTTGTCCATAGACACCTCCAAGGTCATGTGGCCATAGGATGACTGCATGGAGCGCCGTTACCTTCCCGCCGGAGCAGTACCTATTGGTCTACTCACATTTGCATGTTTTCGAACTGCTAGGTTGGCAGAAGCTTGGGCTAATAGCGGGAGCTCACTCCGCTCTCCGTATTTGAACCTTTTGGTCTGCAAGTTCAGCAGCTCAGTGCTTTAACACACTGTGCCACCAGGGGCCCCTAATAATAAATTCTATAATAATAATAAATTATATAATAAATAATAAATAATAATAAAATCTTACTTGGCTGAAAATCACCTTCTCTCCTTGCTTGCCGGCTATTTTCAATTGGGCCTGATCTGAATGCTCGCCACATGGAGTGCCATTACTTTCCTGCCGGAGTGGTACCTATTGATCTACTCACATTTGCATGTTTTCGAACTGCCAGAGAGGCAGAAGCTGGAGCTAACTACGGGAGCTCACCCCGCTCCCCAGATTCAAACTGCTGACCTTTGTTAGCATTGAACTAAGGCATTTACTGAGGCCTCAATTAATGTAATTTTATTGGTATCTTGGCTTGTACTGGAGTCAATGTTTTCCCAGTTTTTTTGTGGTAAAATTAGGTGCCTCGGCTTATATTCGGGTCGGCTTATACTCGAGTATATACGGTATGAATAGATCTGCGGGTTTGCTTTTTCGGGCTGTTCATCCCACTTTCATTATCCGCTAATAAATATTCCCTTTGACACCGGCATCATGTAGCTCATTACGGCTTCTCCCTCCGTGACTTATGTGGCTGAGCGCCTGCAAATACGACAATATTTATGGCCGGCCGGCACTGTTTCTAAGGAAAATATTGATTTGTTAACAACTGAATGGCTCTATGGCCATTAAATCAGAGCAGCTGATCATAAACCCCCCCGCATTAACCAAAGAATAGGTTTACCTTAAAATTTTTATGATGTTTATTTATTTATGTACTCCGCAAATGGCAGAGAGAGAGAAAGAAAAAGGGACGGAAAAGGAGGAAGAAGAAAAGCAGCAGTGAAGGAAAAGGAGTCATACGTAAGAAGGATCATGATTTATGGGACCCCGTAAATCTCTCTTGTACATCTGTCCAAGAAAAGCAGGTGCAAAAAGAGACGGAACATAAGGCCCACCTCGCTGCAGGATCACTCCCGCTCTTCCCTCTTGCACAGATGTTCTGGAGACATGACACTCCCTTCCCAAAAGGTTTATGGACAAGAAGAAGAATCCATCGGCTTCTCTGGCCCTGAAATTCAAAGAATATGAAGCAGAGTGAAACAGGAACAGATTAGGCTTGAGGAAATGAGACAAAGAGAGTTCCTGAGGTCTTCAAAAGTACGGTTTATTTTCAGTTGGCCAACTCAAATTGGACCCTGCTGGTTATCCATGAAACAGGGTAACGAACAATAGCATTGGCTGGGTTCATATATCTATATATATAAAACGGTAATGAAATTTCGGCCTCGGACAAAACAACAAAACTACACATCTCAGAAACACTAAACTTGGCAGCACAACTCCTCATCCATGCTTCTACGTTCATACAACAAAAAGCTCCAGCTAGTCCAGAAAACAGCCAGGCTTTGAGACTGCAAGGCTATTCATTGCTCTTCCACCTGGCCAACAAAGGATTCCCATAAGCCACAGCAACGCGTGGCCGGGCACAGCTAGTCTATATATATAAAAGGGTAATGAAATTTCGGCCTAGGACAAAACAACAAAACTAAACACCCCACAACCTCGAAAATTGACAGCACAACCCCTCATCCACGCCTCTACGTTCATACAAGAAAAAGAAAAGAAAAATAAAGTCCTAATTAGAGGGAGAGGAATAATTGTTTTTATCCAATTGCTGCCAGTTAGAAGGCCAAGCTCCGCCCACTTGGTCTCCTAGCAACCCCCTCAGCCCAGGGGACAGGCAGAGTTAGGCCTCACTTAGGCCTCTTCCACACTGCCTATAAAATACAGATTATCAGATTTTAACTGGATTATGTGGCAGTGTAGACTCAAGGCCCTTCCACACAGCTATATAACCCTTTACCCTTGACCTTAACTACCATCAATTCCTCAATACTTTATTTCCCATACCACCAGACTTCGCCACAGCAACGCGTGGCCGGGCACAGCTAGTCCTTTATAATCATATGCATGCATCATATAGGCATCATATCTATTTTCAAGAGAATTATATGCATACATGTTCCTGTGCTTTCACTATATTCCCAATTCCTGTTTCTAATATGACTACATTCAATATACGTTTTCCAATACAAGTCTTATGATTTTTTCATCAAGAGGAGCAGAAGACGGGGATTCCCCCAAATGCTGGCGGTTTGGAACGGAAAGGAGTCGCTCCCAAATCCATCAGCGTTGGCACGAAGGCAGAATTCTTTATACCCGACGGTATTTGGAAACAAATAACCTTAAAATGGCTTGATGAAAAACATTGCCATCGAAAGAGACATCTCGCCCGCGTATACGGTCCATCCAATATGTTTATTGGCGTCTATTTATTGCTACGAAGGTTTCCACGGTGCTGATTCTTGTGACGGCTTCGCCTAATTCGTTTTTAATTTGTTTTCGGTTGGTTCTTAATGATGTTTGTTGGCTGCCTTTGAGAGCGGCTGCTTTGTCTTTCCTGGATTCACGGCAATGCAACTGCCTTCCTCTTTCCTCCCCAACATTAAATACGGCCAAACCCTGCCTCTTCCTCTTCTTATAATATAACTAGCTTTGCCCGGCCACGCGTTGCTGTGGCTTATGGGAATCATTTGTCGGCCAGGTGGAAAAGGCAGTGAATAGCCTTGCAGCCTCAAAGCCTGACCGTTTTCTCGAGTAGCTGGAGTAGAACCCTCAATCAAAGAAGCTTGGCTACTTCCTTTGTAGGGGAATCATTGTTTGGCCAGCTTGAATTGCACTGAATAGTCTTGCAGCTTCAAAGCCTGACCGCTTTCTACATAGGGCATCCGTTGGCCAAGATGAATGGGACAGAGTAGCCTCGTGGCTTCAAAGCCCGAAGGTTTTTCACTTAGGGGAATCCTTGGTTGGACAGACTGAAAAGCACTGAATAGCCTTGCTGCTTGCAAGCCTGGCTCCTTTCTACCTTGCAGGATCCTTGGTTGGCCAGGTTGAATAGCAATTAATAGTCTCGGTGGGGCAGGTATGAATGTTGCAATTAGCCACCTTGATTAGCATTTAGTGGCCTTGCAGCTTCAAAGCCTGGCTGCTTCCTGCCTAGGGGAATCCTTTTGTTGGGAGGTGTTAGCTGGCCCTGATTGTTTCCTTTCTGGAATTCCCAATTTCCCTGCTTTCAGAGTGTTGCTCTTTATTTGCTGTCCTAGTTTTAGAGATTATATTGTTCCGTATTATCATACCACAGTAATGATTTCATATTATATTTATAATCTTATATTATCTGCTTAGGTAAAGGTTTCCCCTGACGTTAAGTCCAGTCGTGACCGACTCTGGGGGTTGGTGCTCATCTCCATTTCTAAGCCAAAGAGCCGGCGTTGTCCGTAGACACCTCCAAGGTCATGTGGCGACTGGCATGACTGCATGGAGCCCTGTTACCTTCCCGCCGGAGCGGTACCTATTGATCTACTCACATTCTGGGGGTTGGTGCTCATCTCCATTTCTAAGCCAAAGAGCCGGCGTTGTCCATAGACACCTCCAAGGTCATGTGGCCACTGGCATGACTGCATGGAGCGCCGTTACCTTCCTGCCTGAGCCGTACCTATTGATCTACTCACACTCTGGGGGTTGGTGCTCATCTCCATTTCTAAGCCAAAGAGCCGGCGTTGTCCGTAGACACCTCCAAGGTCATGTGGCGACTGGCATGACTGCATGGAGCCCTGTTACCTTCCTGCCGGAGCGGTACCTATTGATCTACTCACATTGGCACGTTTTCGAACTGCTAGGTTGGCAGGAGCTGGGGTTAACAGCGGCCGCTCATTCCGCTCCCGGGATTTGAACCTGGGACCTTTCAGTCCGCAAGTTCAGCAGCTCAGCGCTTTAACACACTTCGCCATCAGGGGCCTTCCTCCTCCTCCTCCTCCTCCTCATCATCATCATCATCATCATCATCATCCTCATCCTCATTAGCTTTGGCTCCGATCAGAGGGCAAGTCCTGGCCCTGGCATTCGGCATCTGGCTCGCTCTTTTCTCTCTCGACATGAAAGATCATTTGAGCTCCGAATTGCATTAGCGTGGCCTTTTTATAGTAAATTACCCGCACTCAGCTGCCCGAAAAGAAACAGAGCGCTTTCAACTCTGCGGATTATGGGAAGATATAAATACTGGAGGCAGCGGGAAGAGGTCGCTGACAAGGAGATGAGAGTCTGTCACGATTGTATATTAATTTGGTATTACAACCCATTTCTGACGGAAAGGTTATGCCTCCAGCCTGCGAGGCGCAGGGAGCGGATCCAGCCTTCGTTCAGAACCATTGAGAGCAAATCCAACTGTCGGGATTCTCTTCCCCCCGCCTCCTCCTCCTCCTCCTCATCATCATCTTTCAATGGGATCACCAGAGTAGGGATCACCGTATATACTTGAGTATAAGCCGACCCGAATATAAGCCGAGGCACCTAATTTTACCACAAAAAAACTGGGAAAACATTGACTCCAGTATAAGCCGAGAGAGGTAAATTTCAGAAATAAAAATACCATATATACTGAAGTATAAGCCGACCCAAATATAAGCCGGGGCACCTAATTTTGCCACAAAAAAACTGGGAAAACATTGACTCCAGTATAAGCCAAGAGTGGTAAATGTCAGAAATAAAAATACCATATATACTCGAGTATAAGCTGATTCGAATATAAGATGAGGCACCTAATTTTACCACAAAAAAACTGGGAAAACATTGACTCCAATATAAGCCGAGAGTGGTAAATTTCAGAAATAAAAATACCATATATACTCGAGTATGAGCTGATTTGAATATAAGATGAGGCACCTAATTTTGCCAGAAAAAAACCTGGGAAAACATTGACTCCAATATAAGCCGAGAGTGGTAAATTTCAGAAATAAAAATACCGTATATACTTGAGTATAAGCTGATTCGAATATAAGATGAGGCACCTAATTTTGCCAGAAAAAACCCTGGGAAAACATTGACTCCAATATAAGCCGAGAGTGGTAAATTTCAGAAATAAAAATACCATATATACTTGAGTATAAGCTGATTCGAATATAAGATGGGGCACCTAATTTTGCCAGAAAAAAACCTGGGAAAACATTGACTCCAATATAAGCTGAGAGTGGTAAATTTCAGAAATAAAAATACCATATATACTCGAGTATAAGCCTACGCGAATATAAGCCGAGGCACCTAATTTTACCACAAAAAAACTGGGAAAACATTGACTCCAATATAAGCCGAGAGTGGTAAATTTCAGAAATAAAAATACCATATATACTCAAGTATAAGCTGATTCGAATATAAGATGAGGCACCTAATTTTGCCAGAAAAAAACCTGGGAAAACATTGACTCCAATATAAGCTGAGAGTGGTAAATTTCAGAAATAAAAATACCGTTTATACTCAAGTATAAGCCAAGTATAAGAAAAGTATAAGCTTTTCCTTCAATTTTGTCAAGGAACTTTCCATGCAATGTTTTGTTGTGCCAGCTGTCAGCTCTAGTTTGTAGTGCGGTTTTCTTGTACTGATTCTTTGTCTGCTGTGCTTTGAGGAGTTTCTGATTTTTGACTTCAATTAAAGCACGTTCTTCTTCTTATTATTATTATTATTATTATTATTATTATCATCATCATCATCATCATCATCCCTGGGCCTTAATATCCCAAAGCGGCCCCCGGCACCTGGGTTCTGCTGGAAGATGCAGCTGGTTCTATGCTGGTTCTTGCCACTCTCTCGTGCAATAAGGACACAATGGCTTAGAGAGGGAAAGATGAAGACCAGGGGTCCCTAAACTAAGGCCCGGGGGCCGGATGCGGCCCTCCAAGGTCATTGACCTGGCCCCCGCCCTCAGTTTTATAACATAATATTTTTATATCAGTTTTAATAATATCATATATTGCATATACATATAATATTGATAATAATATTATGTTATGCAATATAATACTAATAATAATACCATATAATAATATTAATTATATGTTATATATTACATAACATATAATAGTATAGTGGTATAGTTCAATATAGTAATATTTAATGCTAATATTGTGCTATGCTAATAATATCATATATTGTATGTACCTACAGCTGCTCTGAGTCCCCTTCGGGGTGAGAAGGGTGGGATATAGATGTAGTAAATAAATGCAGTAAATAAATAATTAATTTTAGACTTAGGCTCGGCCAAAGTCTGAAATGACTTGAAGGCACACAACAACAACAACAACAACAATCCTAATTAACTTGACTATCTCATTGGCCAGTAGCAGGTCCACACTTTCCATTGAAATCCTGATAGGTTTATGTTGGTTAAAATTGTTTTCATTTTTAAATATTGTATTGTTCTTCCGTTGTTGTTGTTGTTGCACTACAAATAAGACATGTGCAGTATGCATAGGAATTTGTTGGGTTTTTTTTTTTTCAAATGATAATTCGGCCCCTCCACAGTCTGAAAAATAGTGGACCGGCCCTCTGCTTCAAAAGTTTGAGGACCCCTGATGAAGACTTTCCTCCTCCGAACCTGCCCTGCTCTGTGACATCTACCTGCATCTACCTGTACTGACTTGGGGGGGGGGGGGGGGCTGACCAAAGGCCATGAGGTTATTGGAGTCCTGACACCAAGCTGTGTGTTAAGAGGGTTTCGTCACTGCCTGAAAACCACACCGCTGCTTTCTCTTTCCTGGATCGGAATAGAGAAACTGCTTCCGGCCACTTCCCCAAACTCAGGCTGGTTTTGGAGGAAGGAGGAGTGAGACAGGAAACCCACAAGATTCAGCCCCCCCCCCCAAAAAAAATTAATAATGTCTCTGTGGTGGTGGCTCTTATCACATTAAGTAACACGATTTTTGTTCCTGGGTCATACATGTCATTTCCTAATTGGTTCTATCATAAAAACATGGGAACTGCACAAATGTTGTTTTTCACAAAATCATAGAATCATAGAGTTGGAAGAGACCTCATGGGCCACCCAGTCCAACCCTGCAGCACATTTTGCTCTAGTTTTGCAATGCATCTCTCACCATTGAGTCTCAGGGCCCTTCCACACAATGAGCCATATAACCCAGAATATCAAGGCAGAAAATCCCACAATATCTGCTCTGAAGTGGGTTATCTGAGTCCACGCTGCCATATATGTTGAGTGCTGCAGATATAAATAAACTAGCTGTGCCCGGCCACGCGTTGCTGTGGCGAAGTCTGGTGGTATGGGAAATAAAGTATTGAGGAATTGGTGGTAGTTAAGATAAAGGGTAAAGGTGTGGAGTCCAGATAATCCAGTTAAAGCAGATAATATAAGATTATATGGGTTATATAGCTGTGTGGAAGAGCCTTGAGTCTGCACTGCCATATAATCCAGTTAAAATCAGATAATTTGTATTTTATAGGCAGGGTGGAAGAGGCCTAAGGCCAAACTGTGCCTGTGCCCTGGGCTGAGTGGGTTGCTAGGAGACTTAGCCTTCTAACTGGCAGCAATTGGCTAAAAACAATTATTCCTCTCCCTCTAATTAGGACTTTATTTTTCTTTTTGTTGTATGAACGTAGAGCCATGGATGAGGGGTTGTGCTGCCAAGTTTGGTGTTTCTGGGATGTGTAGTTTTGTTGTTTTGTCCTAGGCCGAAATTTCATTATCCTTTTATATATATAGATAGAAGCTTTACCACTGTTTCTGAATCAAGATAAACCCTGCAGTAGAATACAGTGTCATTCAGGCTTGTGTAACAAGTAACCGTATCTTTGCTTCCGTTCAAAAGATCAAACAGGGCAACAATATATACAGCAGTCTCTCTGAATTCACACAGAGAACATAGGGAGTCTTTAAATATGCCTCATTTGCCTTATAAATAATCAGGCCTGTCAACACATTTACATCATGGTGCCTCTTTACAAATCCTCACAATATATTCCAATTCAAAGCAGATAATGTGGGATTTTATTCATCTGTGTGGAAGGGGATTCAACTAATTCAACCTATGTGTTGTTGAAGGCTGTCATGGCCAGAATCACTAGGTTGCTGTGAGTTTTTCCAGGCTATTTGGCCATGTTCTAGCATCATTTTTTTCTGATGTTTCTCCCACATCTATGGCAGGCATCCTGTTGCCCCCCTAGGCTGCAGAGACACCTCAAATCACGCTGGAGCCACGGACTATAAGCAATGCAAGCTGTTTATTGAAGAATATATGTAAGCACACTACTTACTTACTTTCCAACAGACCTCACAACCTCTGAGGATGCCTGCCATAGATGTGGGCAAAACGTCAGGAGAGAATGCTTCTGGAACATGGCCATACAGCACGGAAAACTCACAGCAACCCAATTCAACCTACAGTAGAGTCTCACTTATCCAACGTTCTGGATTATCCAATGCATTTTTGTAGTCAATGTTTTCAATGCATTGTGATATTTTGGTGCTAAATTCGTAAATACAGTAATTACTACATAGCATTAATGTGCAATGAACTACTTTTTTGTCAAATTTATTGTATAACATGATGTTTTTGGGTGCTTAATTTGTAAAATCATAACCTATTTTGATGTTTAATAGGCTTTTTCTAAATCTCTCCTTATTATCCAACATATTCGCTTATCCAACGTTCTGCCGGCCCGTTTAGCTTGGATAAATGAGACTCTACTGTATTCAACAGCACAATATCTCATCTTTGAGCCTCAACCAATGCAACCTAGTTTGTGACAGCCACAAAAACAATGGTTTCTCGATCGATTCAACACAAAAGCGAAGTTTCTGGAGTAGAAGTCCTTTCAAAGTAAGGATTGCATCATTAAACAGGAAATATCACTTTCAAACCTGGAATATCTCCTTATTATCCAACATATTCGCTTATCCAACGTTCTGCCGACCCGTTTATGTTGGATAAGTTAGACTCTAGTTTGTGGCAGCCTCAAAAATGAAGTTTCTGGAGTAGAACGACGACTTTCAGACTAAGCACCGTACGATTAAGCAGGAAATAATACTTTCCAACCAGAAGCACAATGTAATGTCAACCCCAGTGGAGCCCCTTTCCCAGTTTGCAGAAGAGGCCACACACACAACATACGCTTCGGGGTCACCGCACAAGTCCAGGGGATGGTCACGATTTCACAAGCCTCGGTTTATGCAAATGTCACAAAAGCTAGTGGCACGTCCGAAGGGCAGGAAGCGGGCACTGATGTCACGGCCAGGAAGCTCTCCTTCCGTCAATTAGCACAGCCCCGTGAGAAGAGCCTCGAGCCCAGGAGACCCGGGAAAGGCACCACTTCCCACTTTGCAAGAAGACGGGTTTCTGTTCCACAAAGAGTGGGGAATCCCACCTGTGGAAGAGCTGTGTTCGTGCTGTGATTCATGCCCAGCAAAGAACTGCAGGCCCAGGCTGTGCAGAAGCACCAATGGCAACACTACCACCAATAATAATAATAATAATAATAATAATAATAATAATAATAATAATAATAATAGCAAAGTGAAGAACCTGCTTTGATTGAAGTCAAAAATCAGAAACTCCTCAAAGAACAGCAGACAAAAAACCAGTACAAGAAAACGGCACTACAAACTAGAGCTGACAGCTGGCACAACAAAACATGGCATGGAAAGTTCCTTGACAAAATTGAAGGAAAAGCTGATAAGGAGAAGACCTGGCTCTGGCTCACGAATGGGACCCTGAAGAAGGAGAAACAAGGCCTGATCCTTGCAGCCCAGGAGCAAGACATCAGAACAAAGGCAATTAATAATAATAATAATAATAATAATAATAATAATAATAGAAGACCTGGCTCTGGCTCACGAATGGGACCCTGAAGAAGGAGACAGAAGGCCTGATCCTTGCAGCCCAGGAGCAAGACATCAGAACAAAGGCAATTAATAATAATAATAATAATAATAATAATAATAATAATAATAATAGAAGACCTGGCTCTGGCTCACGAATAGGACCCTGAAGAAGGAGACAGAAGGCCTGATCCTTGCAGCCCAGGAGCAAGACATCAGGACAAAGGCAATTAATAATAATAATAATAATAATAATAATAATAATAATAGAAGACCTGGCTCTGGCTCACGAATGGGACCCTGAAGAAGGAGACAGAAGGCCTGATCCTTGCAGCCCAGGAGCAAGACATCAGGACAAAGGCAGTTAATAATAATAATAATAATAATAATAATAATAATAATAATAATAGAAGACCTGGCTCTGGCTCACGAATGGGACCCTGAAGAAGGAGACAGAAGGCCTGATCCTTGCAGCCCAGGAGCAAGACATCAGGACAAAGGCAATTAATAATAATAATAATAATAATAATAATAGAAGACCTGGCTCTGGCTCACGAATGGGACCCTGAAGAAGGAGACAGAAGGCCTGATCCTTGCAGCCCAGGAGCAAGACATCAGAATAAAGGCAATTAATAATAATAATAATAATAATAATAATAATAATAATAATAATAATAGAAGACCTGGCTCTGGCTCACGAATGGGACCCTGAAGAAGGAGACAGAAGGCCTGATCCTTGCAGCCCAGGAGCAAGACATCAGGACAAAGGCAATTAATAATAATAATAATAATAATAATAATAGAAGACCTGGCTCTGGCTCACGAATGGGACCCTGAAGAAGGAGACAGAAGGCCTGATCCTTGCAGCCCAGGAGCAAGACATCAGGACAAAGGCAATTAATAATAATAATAATAATAATAATAATAATAATAATAATAATAATAATAGAAGACCTGGCTCTGGCTCACGAATGGGACCCTGAAGAAGGAGACAGAAGGCCTGATCCTTGCAGCCCAGGAGCGAGACATCAGAATAAAGGCAATTAATAATAATAATAATAATAATAATAATAATAATAATAATAGAAGACCTGGCTCTGGCTCACGAATGGGACCCTGAAGAAGGAGACAGAAGGCCTGATCCTTGCAGCCCAGGAGCAAGACATCAGGACAAAGGCCATTAATAATAATAATAATAATAATAATAATAGAAGACCTGGCTCTGGCTCACGAATGGGACCCTGAAGAAGGAGACAGAAGGCCTGATCCTTGCAGCCCAGGAGCAAGACATCAGGACAAAGGCAATTAATAATAATAATAATAATAATAATAATAATGGAAGACCTGGCTCTGGCTCACGAATGGGACCCTGAAGAAGGAGACAGAAGGCCTGATCCTTGCAGCCCAGGAGCAAGACATCAGGACAAAGGCAATTAATAATAATAATAATAATAATAATAATAATAATAATAATAATGGAAGACCTGGCTCTGGCTCACGAATGGGACCCTGAAGAAGGAGACAGAAGGCCTGATCCTTGCAGCCCAGGAGCAAGACATCAGGACAAAGGCAATTAATAATAATAATAATAATAATAATAATAATAATAATAATAATAGAAGACCTGGCTCTGGCTCACGAATGGGACCCTGAAGAAGGAGACACAAGGTCTGATCCTTGCAGCCCAGGAGCAAGACATCAGGACAAAGGCAATTAATAATAATAATAATAATAATAATAATAATAATAGAAGACCTGGCTCTGGCTCACGAATGGGACCCTGAAGAAGGAGACAGAAGGCCTGATCCTTGCAGCCCAGGAGCAAGACATCAGAACAAAGGCAATTCAGGCCAAGATTGAGAAATCAGCTGATGACCCAAAATGCAGACTCTGCAAGGAAACTGACGAAACCATGGATCCTATCCTCAGCTGCTGTAAGAAAATCGCACAGACAGACTACAAACAGAGGCACAACTATGTGGCCCAAAGGATTCATTGGAACTTATGCCTCAAGTACCACCTCCCAGCAGCAAAATAGTATTATTATGATGATGATGATGATTATTGTTGATATTCAGTCATAGACTTGGGCTGGTCCACCAGGCTAAGGGTCAGTGAAGAGGTTTCTCTGGCTCCAACTGGTGGCTATGACCAGCCCAGTTTGGCCTCTGCTGAATGTAAACAGAGGTCTGGAAGCCATGTCCTCTGACCTGGAAGAAGGTGGTTGGACTGGATGGCCCATGAGGTCTCTTCCAACTCTATGATTCTGTGAGAGCCCAAGGGCCACCAAGTCCAACCCCCTTCTTCCAGATAAAAAGACATGGCTTCCAGACCTCTGTTTACATTCAGCAGTGGCCAAGCTGGGCTGGTCATAGCCACTGGCTGGAGCAAGAGAACCTTAGCCTGGTGGACTTTCCCACTGCAGAGACACCTCCAGACCCATCGCTCCATTCTTTGGTAATGACAGAACCTTCTAGAACCATGCATGACATCCATCCAAATACAAGAGCTGTCTCTGGAGGGTAGCAAGCTGTGTCCACTCAAAGAGGCCTTGCCAGCTGCTAGACCCTTGGCCTACCTCACTCTTAACATTAACCTGGCTGACTATGTGGTCTGGCATCTCCGTTGCAATTGGAATGGAGAGGGCATATCTTCTGGGCATCTTTCATGGGCACCCTACTTGTATATTCTCACATGGCAGGGGCTTGGTCTAGAACAAGGGTCCTCAAACTTTTTTAGTGGAGGGCCGGTTCATGGTCCCTCAGACCAGGGGTCCCCAAACTTTTTAAGCAGAGGGCCGGTCCACAATCCTTCAGACTGTTGAAGGGCCGAATTATCATTTGAAAAAAAATACAAACAAATTCCTATGCATACTGCACATGTCTTATTTGTAGTGCAACAACAACAACAAAGAAAGAATACTTAAAAATGAAAACAATTTTAACCAACATAAACCTATTAAGATTTCAATGGAAAGTGTGGGCCTGCTACTGGCCAATGAGATAGTCAAGTTAATTAGGGTTGTTGTTGTTGTTGCTGTTGTGTGCCTTCAAGTCATGTCAGACTTTGGCCGAACCTAAGTCTAAAATTATTTATTTACTGCATTTATTTACTACATTTTATCCCACCCTTCTCACCCCGAAGGGGACTCAGAGAAGCTGTATGTACATACAATATATTATATTATTAGCATAACACAATATTAGCATTATATATTACTATATTGAACTATACCACTATACTATTATATAATAGGTAATATATACCATATAATTAATATTATTATATGGTATTACTATTAGTATTATATTGTATAATATAAGATTATTATCAATATTTTATGTATATACAATATATTATATTATTAAAACAGATATAAAAATATTATATTATAAAACTGAGGGCGGGGGCCAGGTAAATGACCTTGGAGGGCCATATCCGGCCCCCGGGCCTTAGTTTGGGGACCCCTGCCTCAGACTGTTGAGGGGCCGAATTATCATTTGGGGGGGAAAAACCAACAAATTCCTATGCACATGTCTTATTTGTAGTGCAACCCCCCCCCAACAACATTTATTTATTTATTTATTTATTTGCTACATTTATACCCCACCCTCTCTCACCCCGAAAGAAACTCAGAGCAGCTTACAAGTTTTATGTACATCTATATATAAAAAAGAGTGATGGCATCACGGCGACCCACAAAACAACAAAACTACAGGCCCCCCAACCTCGAAATTTGACAACACAACCCATCATCCACGCCTCTAGGTTGATACAACCAAAAGAAAAGAAAAATAAAGTCCTAATTAGAGAGAGAGAGAGGAATAATTGCTTTTATCCAATTGCTGCCAGTTAGAAGGCTAAGCTCCTCCAACTTGGTCTCCTAGCAACCCAATATAAAAATAATAAAAAACACTAAAAAAAATTAATACAATAAAATACTATAATAACAGAAAATAACTAAAAATAATACAAGAAAATAATAAAATATAATAAATAAAAATATAACTTACAATAAAATTAATAAAAAATGCAAATAAAGTCAAATAAAAATTACACAACAATTTTTAACCAATACCACCACCACTTTGCCACAGCAACGCGTGGCCGGGCACAGCTAGTACAATATAATATATTGTTAGCATAGCACAATATTAGCATTATATATTACTATATTGTGCTACACCAATATACTGCAATATTATTAGTAATATTACATTGAATATATAATTAATATTATTATATTGTACTATTATTACTATTGTATTACATGATAACATTAGTGTCAATATTATATGTATGCACAATATATTATATTAATTACCATGGCACAATATTAGTAAATGAAAGAACAATACAATATTTAAAAATAAAAACAATTTTAACCAACATACAGTAAAGCAGGGGTCCCCAAACTAAGGCCCGGGGGCCGGATGCGGCCCATCGAAGCCATTAATCCGGCCCCCACAGCACAAGGGCAAAAGGGGGTTGGGCTAAATGACCCAAGGGCCCTCTTCTTCTCTTACAACCCTTATTATTAATATTAATATTGAGTCTGGGTGGCCATCTGTCAGGGGTGCTTTGCTTGTGCTTTTGGTGCACAGAAGCAGAAGGGGGTTGGACTCAATGGCTCAAGGGGTTTCTTCCAACACTCTTCATTATTATTATTATTATTATTATTATTATTATTATTATTATTAACATTGAGGCTGGGAGGCCATCTGTCAGGGGTGCTTTGCTTGTGCTTTTGGTGCACAGAAGCAGAAGGGGGTTGGACTCAATGGCCCAAGGGGTTTCTTCCAACACTCTTCATTATTATTATTATTATTATTATTATTATTATTATTATTATTAACATTGAGGCTGGGAGGCCATCTGTCAGGGGTGCTTTGCTTGTTCTTTCAGTGCACAAAGGCAGAAGGGGGTTGGACTCAATGGCCCAAGGGTCTATTATTATTATTATTTTATTGTATGACACAGCAAACAAGATAAATATGCTGGATTTTGTTTCACAAAATCACAAGTCGAACACTTCCCAAGTGTCTAGGACTGTGTGATATATTTTTGGATGATGCATGCAGATCCCAGTAGGGTGGCCTTTTGCAGTTGTTGTTGTTATTATTATTATTATTATTATTATTATTATTATTATTATTATTATTGACATTGAGGCTGGGAAGCAATCCGTCAGGGGTGCTTTGCTTGTTCTTTCAGTGCACAAAGGCAGAAGGGGATTGGACTCAATGGCTCAAGGGGTCTCTTCCAATCCTTATTATTATTATTATTATTATTATTATTATTAATTATTGCTTGGTGGCCAACTATAGTCCGGCCCTCCAATGGTCCAAAGCAGGGGTCCCCAAACTTTTTAAGCTGAGGGCCGGTCCACAATCCTTCAGACTGTTGAGGGGCCGAATGATCATTTGAAAAAAAATACGAACAAATTCCTATGCACACTGCATATTTCTTATTTGTAGTGCAAAACAACAATAACAAAGAACAATACAATATTTAAAAATGAAAACAATTTTAACCAACATAAACCTATCAGGATTTCAATGGAAAGTGTGGGCCTGCTACTGGCCAATGAGATAGTCAGGTTAATTAGGATTGTTGTTGTTGTTGTTGTGTGCCTTCAAGTCATTTCAGACTTTGGGTGAGCCTAAGCCTAAAATTAATTATTTATTTACTACCTTTATTTACTACATTTATATCCCACCCTTCTCACCCTGAAGGGGACTCAGAGCAGCTGTATGTACATACAATATATTATATTATTAAAATAGCACAATATTAGCATTATATATTACTAGATTGAACTATACCACTATACTGTAATATTATATGTAATATATAACATATAATTAATATTATTATATGGTATTATTATTAGTATTATATTGTATAGCATTATAATATTTTTATCAAGATTATATGTATATAAAATATATTATATTATAAAACTGATATAAAAATATTATATTATAAAACTGAGGGCAGGGGCCAGGTAAATGACCTTCGAGGGCCGCATCCGGCCCCCGGGCCTTAGTTTGGGGACCCCTGGTCCAAAGGATCGTGAACTGGCCCCCTGTTTAAAAAGTTTGGGGACCCCTGCAGTAAAGCTATCAGGATTTCAGTGGGAAGTGTGGGCCTTCTTCTGGCCAATGAGATACTCAAGTTAAGTAGAATTATTGTTGTTGTGTGCCTTCAAGTCATTTGGGTGAGCTGAAGTCTAAAACTGAGGTTGGGGGCCAGGTAAATGACCTTGGAGAGCCGGATCCGGCCCCCAGGCCTTAGTTTGGGGACCCCTGGTCTAGAACAAAGGTCCCCAAACTATTGTATTCTATTTCCGGACACAGATATGCTGAGTGGCCCTGGGTGTCTCTTGGGAGGGACTGGAGAGAAACAAAGGGGATTCGGTGGGACATCTCCAGAAGCACAGGGAAAAGCACTGGGAAGCCTTGGGTGGAGCCACTGGACACTCCAAAATGTGATATTTCCAACCAAAGATCAAGCCATTGCCTGCGTTTTACTTATCCAGGGGTTTACTCACTTCTGCTCAGAGCGACAGACAAAAAATTCAGCTATTTCTCAACCAGCGAGTTCTGCAACATGACCACTTCCCATTCCTAAAAGCATTTCCTGGGCTTGTGAAACCCGCAGGTGTCAAAGGGAAATTCTGGCCATGACGCCACGGCGGGCGACGAGAACATAAACAGTGCCGCCAGGAGAGCGGAGACACATTCTCAGCCGACGACGACGACCAGAGAAGTCTGAAGAAGACCTCTTTCCTGGAAAGACACACCATCCAGACAGGTACCAATGCATACCTAGCTATATGTGCAATGAGTTGCTTGCTTGCAAAGTTGTGTTTATATGGACCTCAAGTGACCTGTGGATGATGGGACCTCATGCATTTGCTAGGGTTTCTTCTGCAAAGGCAACCCAGAGGTGGTCTCCCATCCAAGTTCTAACCAAGCTGCCTCTCTTAGCTTCCAAGACCAGAAAGAGCTGGGGGTTCCTTGAGGTATCTCGACCCAGGGAGGCATTATTATAATTATTATATTTATTATAATAATAATAAAACTTTATTTGTATTCCACCCTATCTCCTCGAGGGAACTCAGGGCGGATTCCAACATTAAATGGCAAACATTCAATGCCTCCATAAACAAACAAATACTGACATAAAAATCCCAGAGAAACCCCACATATAAAAATAACATTAAAACCTCACATCCATTTAAAGTCTAACATCAATAAATTAAACCTAACGTCAATAAATTAAACTAGGTGTAGTCAAACAAAATTATATAAAATTATATAGAAATCCAAACAAGCATCCACATTAGTTTACAATTTATTTATACCCCACCTGAAGGAGACTCAATGTGGCTATGTATCTATTATTATCATCATCATCATCATCATCATCATCATCATCATCATCATTATTTTATTATGACACAGCAAACAAAATAGATATGCTGGAATTCGTATATTATTATTATCATTATTATTATCATCATCATCATCATCATTATTATTATTATCAACACAACAACGTTGTATGGCACAGCAAACAAGATAGATATGCTGGATTTCGTTTCATAAAACCACAAGTCGAACACTTCCCAAGTGTCTAGGACTGTGTGATGTATTTTCTGATGATGTGTGCAGATCCCAGTAGGGTGGCCTTTTGCAGTTGGCAGATGGTGATTTTGTCAATGTCTATTGTTTCCAAATGCCGGCTGAGATCTTTTGGCACGGCACCCAGTGTGCCCATCACCACCGGGACCACCTGTACTGGTTTCTGCCAGAGTCTTTGCAGTTCAATCTTGAGGTCCTGATAGCGGCTGAGTTTTTCCTGTTGTTTTTCATCTATGCGACTGTCACCTGGGATGGCGACATCAATGATCCAAACCTTGTTCTTTTCCACAACTGTGATGTCTGGTGTGTTGTGTTCCAGAACTTTGTCAGTCTGGATTCGGAAGTCCCACATTATTATTATTATTATTATTATTATTATTATTATTGATACAAAGACACGGTATGACACAGCAAATGAGATATACAGTAAAGTATCACTTATCCAAGACTCACTTATCCAAGGTTCTGGATTATCAAATGCATTTTTGTAGTCAAGGTTTTCAATATATCATGATATTTTGGTGCTAAATTCGTAAATACAGTAATTACAACATGACTTTTTCTGTCAAATTTGTTGTATAACATGATGTATTAGGGTTGTTATTATTATTATTATTATTAGGTAAACGTTTTCCCTTAACACCAGTTACGATAATCTCTATCAATGGGAGAGTAAGGAGGCCTCTCCAGATTTTGCCCAGAATGTAAAAGAGCTGTCCATGGTGCTGAACCTTATCCTCAAAGTTATTTCGAGGGCACCTTTTTAACCACCAAAACCACATGGCACGCTTAACTGGGAAATCTCATTTATTTGTTTGTTTATTTATTTATTTATTTCCAGTATTTATAGTCCGCCGTTCTCACCCCAAAGGCGACTCAGGGTAGATCACAAGACATGCATACATGGCAAACATTCAATGCCATTATTAGACATATGACATATAGACAGACACAGAGGCAATTGAACATTTTCCAGCTTCCGGCTTCATGAGGGTATGCCTGATTCAGGCCACAAGGGGAGCTGTTGCTTCATCGTCCACTTGTGACACCGAGTCCTTGATGGAGTACTTCCTCATTCCTTTCCACGCGCTACTGGCAGGTTTTATGGTATCGCAAATTACCGTATATACTCGAGTATAAGCCGACCCGAATATAAGCCGAGGCACCTAATTTTACCACAAAAAACCCTGGGAAAACATTGACTCCAGTGTAAGCCGAGGGTGGTAAATTTCAGAAATAAAAATAGATACCAATAAAATCACATTAATTGAGGCATCAGTAGGTTAAATGTTTTTGAATATTGACATAAAGCTCAAATTTAAGATAAGACTGTCCAACTCTGATCAAATCATTACTCTCATCTTCTTCAATGTAAATATGCTTATGTATCCTTTTAATAATAATAGAGTAAAATAATATATGAAATAATAATAATAATAATAATATGAAAATAATACATGTAATATAAAATAGAGTGAAATAATAAATGCAATAATAATAATAAGATCAAAGTGAAATACTAAATGTATTATTAATAATAATAAAAATAGAGTAAAATAAATGTAATAGTAGCAACAATAATAGAGGAAAATAATAAATGTAGTAATACCAATAATAATAGAGACAAATAATAAATGTACCATATATTCTCAAGTATAAGCTGGCCCAAATATAAGCCAACCAGGACCCTCACCCGAGTATAAGCTGAGGGGGACTTATACTAGGCTTATACTCGAGCATATACAGTAGTTAAATTAGCCTCCCCGCATAAAGTGGTACCTAAATTTTCTACTTGACAGATACAACTGTTTTTTGAGCTGCTTAGGTGGGCAGCGAGCTAGACTATTAAACGGTCGGGAGCTCAATCTGACCTGGGTTTCGATCGCATGACCTATCGTTCAGTAGTGATTTATTGCAGCTGGCTACTAACAGCCCAGCCCTCATTGGCCTGATGGATCTTCCTCTTTCTGCCTCCTAGATCAAGCCATGGCCAGAGTTCCCGAGTTCCAGGACGAGATGATGGACTTTTGCAGGTAAGCCTCTCTTTTCTTCTGGAAATGCTCCATGGCCAGCATGGGAAGGGACTGCCAGGGAAGCCACAAACCGTGACCAGTGGCTCAATTCATCCCTCTGACGAAAGGGGTGGCATGAATAATTTACAAATTGATGATTAAGGATAATGAATACACGGTAAGAACAATACAAAACATATGGCAGAAAGAAGGGTTTGTTGGGGTTTGTACACAACACCATGGTGTAATGGGTTAACTGGAAAGGTGTGTGTCAGCAGCTGATTGGCTGAGCCTGTGAAGAGCTAGCAATCCGATTGGTTACTTTCTCTGCCATGCTGCTGAGGGAAGTGGTTTGTGCAGGCTTTTTACCTTAGTGAGTGATAGAGAGTGCTGACTGGAAACAGCCAGGAAAGAAGATGACTGCCGACTCTCTAAAGCAGGGGTCCCCAAACTAAGGCCCGGGGGCCGGATGCGGCCCTCCAAGGTCATTTACCTGGCCCCCGCCCTCAGTTTTATAATATAATATTTTATATCAGTTTTCATAATATAATATATTGTATATACATATAATACTGATAATAATATTATCATTTTATACAATACAATACTAACAATAATATCATATAATAATATTAATTATATGTTATATATTACATATAATATTACAGTCTAGTGGTATAGTTCAATATAGTATAATGCTAATATTGTGCTATGCTAATAATATAATATATTGTATGTACATACAGCTGCTCTGAGTCCCCTTCAGGGTGAGAAGGGTGGGATATGAATGTAGTAAATAAATGTAGTAAATGGATAAATAAATAATTTTGGACTTAGGCTCACCCAAAGTCTGAATTGACTTGAAGACACACAACAACAACAATCCTAATTAACCTGACTATCTCATTGGCCAGAAGCAGGCCCACACTTCCTATTGAAATCCTGATAGGTTTATGTTGGTTAAATTATTTTCATTTTTAAATATTGTATTGTTCTTTCATTGTTATTGTTGTTGTTTTGCACTACAAATAAGACATGTGCAGTGTGCATAGGAATTTGTTCAGGTTTTTTCCCCAAATGATAATTCGGCCCCTCAACAGTCTGAAGGATTGTGGACCGGCCCTCTGCTTTAAAAGTTTGGGGACCCCTGCTCTAAAGCCTTGTCACTTTTAAGGCATTGAAGCATATTTAAGGACTATTTAAAAAGACTGTTTATTCCTTGTGTTCTCTGTGAGCCATCAGAGAGACTATTGTATATATTATTGCTCTGTTTTGATCTCTTGATGTTAAGTAAAGTTCCTGTTACTTGTTTCACAAACCTGAGTGGCACATTATTACACTGCAGGGTGACTTTGGGTTCAGAAGCAGATGTAAAGCTTCCATTTATTACCATCTACAATACGGAACAGGGTTTGAGGGAGTTGTAGTGGGAGTTGTAGTTTATAGAATGGGTTAAAAGGGGGAAGCCAACATCACCATGCCTCTGACCTTTGCTTTTCTTCTTTCAGCTGCAGCATGAATGAGGTGGAGTTCTATGCAGAGGTCCGGCACGTTTCCACCAAGGTGAGGATCACTCCCTTCAGCTTAGACCAATGATGGGCAACCTTTTGCGCTTGGTGTGTCAACATTCACCAAAAAACCTAGCATGACTTGGGTGGTGTGTCACTTCGAGAAAAAAACCATAATTTCGCAATATGTATAGTTTAAATAACAAAAATATATAATTGTAATATATAACTCTATTTAATAAATCAAAAATTATTTACTGCCATTATTTCCATGTACAACAATCTATGGCACCTCGTGCAGTTTCCACGCTGATTTCTCTCTCTTCTAGTTTCAATGTAGTCATGGATAATGAATAATAATATAATAGTAATAATATGATAATATATTACAATAATAATAGAATGATATAAAAATTATATATATATATGGTAAAGGTTTCCCCTGACATTAAGTCCAGTCATGTCCGACTCTGGGGGTTGGTGCTCATCTCCATTTCTAAGCCGAAGAGGCGGCGTTGTCCGTAGACACCTCCAAGGTCATGTGGCCGGCATGACTGCATGGAGCACCATTACCTTCCCGCCAGAGCGGTACCTATTGATCTACCGACACTGGCATGTTTTCGAACTGCTAGGTTGGCAGGAGCTGGAGCTAACAGCGGTTGCTCACGCCGCTCCTGGGGCTTGAACCTGAGACCTTTCAGTCTGCAGCTCAATGCTTTAACGCACTTTGCCACCGGGGCTCATATATATATATGTTTAGTCCATAGGAATTATGCATATTACATTTATATAATATATACTATATATATATATATATATATATATATATATATATATATATATACTAGCTGTGCCCGGCCACGCGTTGCTGTGGCAAAGTGGTGGTGGTATTGATTAAAAGTTGTTGTGGAATTTTTATTTGACGTTATTTGTATTTTTTTAATTAATTTTATTGTAACTTATATTTTTTATTTATTATATTTTATTATTTTGTTGTATTATTTTTAGTTATTTTGTTATAGTATTTTTATTGTATTAATTTTTTTAGTGTTTTTTATTATTATTTTTTTGTATTATTTGTATTTATTTTATTTTTTATTCTTTTATTAACACTGGGCTGAGTGGGTTGCTAGGAGACCAAGTGGGCGGAGCTTAGCCTTCTAAGTGGCAGCAATTGGATAAAAACAATTATTTCTCTCCCTCTAATTAGGACTTTATTTTTCTTTGCTTTTTGTTGTATCAACCTAGAGGCATGGATGATGGGTTGTGTTGTCAAATTTTGAGGTTGGGGGGCTTGTAGTTTTGTTGTTTTGTGGGTCGCCGTGATGCCATCACTATATATATATATATATATATATATATATATATATATATATATATATATATATATAAATGTAATGTGCATAATTCCTATGGACAAACAAAAAAAACACTGGACCAAATCGCATCAAATTTGGCCACAAAAGACATAGTCATTCAATGAACCTGCATGCGGCAGCGTGTCAGCAAAAATGGCTAGGCGTGTTAGTGCTGACACGCGTATCATAGATTGGCCATCACACAGTTCTCTGTCTTTGTATGTCACGCTCCCCTCCTTACTATGTTATTGTTGTGGGTCGCTGCCGTACTCCGTCGAACAAGTTTAATGGCTCAAGTCACCTTACTGGGTGAGCTAAAGGAAAGTGCCTCTCTGATTTGATGCGCAGTTCAGTTTTATAGTAAGAACTTTTGATCATGCGCTCTGGGTCCCCCTGGGGGAGAAGAGCGGTATATAAATTAAATAAATTAAATTAATAAATAAAGTTTATCAGGAGTCTGCAGCCGTGCCTGTCCTTCCGTTTTAGGGCTCCTTCCTCGAAGAGACGGGGCTCCAAGCGTCCCAGGAATGCGAGCTGGGCATCCAGGTGGAGATCCACAAGCATTCTTCGGCC
The DNA here is from genome assembly GCF_035594765.1 of Anolis carolinensis. Classification (NCBI taxonomy): domain Eukaryota; kingdom Metazoa; phylum Chordata; class Lepidosauria; order Squamata; family Anolidae; genus Anolis; species Anolis carolinensis. The sequence goes on from NW_026943819.1 coordinate 29,607,783, forward strand.
AAGGGCTTCCGGAAGGCGGCCGTCATCGTGGTGGCCATGGAGAGGATGAGGAAGCCCCCCGCGGCCAGGCTCTTCTCCGACGAAGACCTGATGGACATCTTGAGCACCGTCTTAGGTAGAGTACGGAGCGCATGCCAGGAGAGGCCTCTCCCATCTCTCCTCTGGGCAGAGCCGGTCCAACAATGAGGCGAATTAAGCAGTCGCTTGGGGCACAAACATACGGCGGCGCAGTCGAGACTGCTTTTTCTGTTGATTTCTTGTAAAACATGATGTTTTGGTGCTTAATTTGTAAAATCATAACCTAATTTGATGTGTAATAGGCTTTTGCTTTATTTATTTATTTATTTATTTATTTCCGATATTTCTACCCCGCCCTTCTCCCCGAGGGGACTCAGGGCGGCTTACACAACTGGCAGGATCACTACCAGTATGTCATAATACAATAAAGTAATAAAACAGTTAAAATAGTTAAATAACATAACAAAGTACAATATATAACAGATTTAACACAGTGCAACGCTGAATATGTATATGCCAATCATCCATCAGACCTTGTGCAAGAGCCGTAATCAAATCCATGTCAATGCTAACTGAGTTCATTCATTAAATGCTTGCGCACATAGCCAGGTCTTCAACTTCTTTCTTAATCCCTCCTTATTATCCAACATTTTCGCTTATCCAACGCTTTTATTTTTCAGTGATTGGTTTTGGGGGGGGGGGCGCCAAAATTCTGTTCACTTACACTTGAAAATTACCTAGGGCCGGCTCTGCCTATGGGACACTAGGATTTTTGTTCCTCTCCTGGGTGATCAATGTCATTTCCTAATTGGTTCTATCATAAAACATCGGGAACGTTTATTAAACTGCCAAAGAGAAGGTTCATGCACCTTGGGAAGCTGCAATTCCCAAGAACCCAGCCGTGCCCTAAATGGGTAAGAGTTGCTCACGGGGCCTGTGTCTCCTTCCCAGAACCCATAGACGTCAACACCTATGGCGTCACCTACGCCACCGACTCCAACTACCAGTTCTCCGAGGACGTCTGCTACGACATCCAGGACATCGCCCAGAAGTCCCTCGTCCTCTGCGAGGCACCCACCGAGCTGGTGGCCCTGTACCTCCAGGGCCCCAACGTCAATCAAGCAGGTAAATCCTCCAAAGCCCATGGGTCACCCTCTTTGTCCCTCTTAGAATCATAGAATCATAGAATAGTAGAGTTGGAAGAGACCTCATGGGCCATCCAGTCAAACCCCATTCTGCAAAGTAGCAGGAATTTTACCACTCCCGGCCCACCCCAAAGAGGCCCCGCCGGCACACTTGTCGGGAATAATTTTTGGACCTTAAACATATTATTTCATCAATTTTCAGTAAGTCAGAACGCATCATGCACTTTCAGAGAAAGAAGTAGAGACAGATCCAGTACTAGTTTTATAGCTGTGCCCGGCCACGTGTTGCTGTGGACTTTATTTTTCTAGTTTTTTGTTTGTTTGTTTGTTTGAAAGACATAGATTGGATGACTATGTCTTTTGTGGCCAAATTTGGTGTGATTTGGTTCAGTAGTTTTGTTGTTTATTCAGTCCTACATACGTACATTACATTTTTATATATATAGATTAGGGTTGTGCACAGGTTTCGTTTCCCCCGTTTCATTCGTTTCATCTAGTATCGTTTCATCAGGGAGACGGGATACAAAAATAAAGTTGTTGTTGTTGTTGTTGTTGTTATTATTATCATTATTTGAAACACAAGAGTCCACAGCAGACACTCTGCTGGCTGGTGTACTGGATCCCACATCAGACACTTCCCAAGTGTCTAGGCCTGTGTGATTTATTATTATTATTATTATTATTATTATTATTATTATTATTTGAAACACAACAAGATGAGTCCACAGCAGACACTCTGCTGGCTGTTGTATTGGATCACATGCCGGACACTTGCCAAGTGTCTCGGACTGTGTGATATATCGGCGAATAATGCATGCAGATCCCAGTCAGGTGTCCTTCTGCAGCTGACGGGTGCTCATTTTGTCAGTGCTGATTGTGTTCAAGTGCAGGCAAAGGTCTTGAGGCACTGTGCCTAGTGTGCCAATCACCACTGGGACCACCTTGACTGGCTTGTGTGAATGATGGATAAGTGAGACTCTACTGTATTATTAAACCAACCTCCACCTCCTCCACAATGCCATTTTCCCAGGTTTCAATTAGAAGATGGTTGCTTCAGCCTTGCCAGGTCATACTGGCCAGACATTTTCCTTTAGCCGGACCTCAATCATGCAATTTCATTCAATCCACTCATCACATGCTCCAACCATTTCCGTCTTCTCCAGTGAGGCTAAAGATGTCCATCTACCGGCCGAAAAGGGAGGCCGGCTCCATGAAGACCCCCGTCACTCTCAACATCAAGGGGAAGAAACTCTACCTGTCCTGTGTCTTGAGGGGGAAGGAGCCCGTCCTGCAGCTGGAGGTGAGCAGCCTGCCTCGGAATGGCCAGGGAATTGTCATATTGAGTCTAATGCACCACTGAATCTCAGGCACACCTCCATTTTCAAAACTGTGAAACCTAAGAAAGTATTTGATGCCAATTGTCATGCACAGCAACAAAAAATTCCCTAAAAAGTGTGCATTGCAGTTGCTGCCTGCTTAGAATTCCTTCATTATATACAACTAGCTGTATCCGGCCATGTGTTGCTGTGGCGAAGTGTGGTGGTATGACAAATAAAGTACTGAGGAATTGGTGGTTCAACCATTTCAAAGCTTTTTGCTTGGGCGGTGATGATGTGATTGTCAGCATAAATGGATTAGGGATCAACTGGTTTTCCCTGTAATAGGCAGTAAGAGCACCTAAAGCTTCAGAGAGCTTCTGTTCAACCATTTCAAAGCTTTTTGCTTGGGCGGTGATGACGTGATCATCAGCATAGATGGATTAGGGATCAACTGGTTTTCCCTGGAATAGGCAGTAAGAGCACCTAAAGCTTCAGAGAGCTTCTGTTCAACCATTTCAAAGCTTTTTGCTTGGGCGGTGATGATGTGATTGTCAGCATAGATGGATTAGGGATCAGCTGGTTTTCCCTGTAATAGGCAGTAAGAGCACCTAAAGCTTCAGAGAGCTTCTGTTCAACAATTTCAAAGCTTTTTGCTTGGGCGGTGATGACGTGATCATCAGCATAGATGGATTAGGGATCAACTGGTTTTCCCTGGAATAGGCAGTAAGAGCACCTCAAGCTTCAGAGAGCTTCTGTTCAACCATTTCAAAGCTTTTTGCTTGGGCGGTGATGATGTGATTGTCAGCATAGATGGATTAGGGATTAGCTGGTTTTCCCTGGAATAGGCAGTAAGAGCACCTCAAGCTTCAGAGAGCTTCTGTTCAACAATTTCAAAGCCCCCTTCTGACACAATAAATAAATATTCAGTTTCATTCAAACCACACGTCATGTATTCACAATTGTAACCCCTTTGGTGTCTTCCTCTCCTTCCGCAGGAGGCCAACCTGCAGGGCAACCTGGACGCCTCCAAACTGGGCCGCTTCCTCTTCTACCGGGTCACGGGGGACCACACCCGCTTCGAGTCGGTGGCCTTCCCCAACTGGTTCATCTGCACCTCCCCCAGGAACAACGAGGCCGTGGCCATCACCAACCGCCCTGGCGAGGCCCTCATTGTGGACTACGACCTCACCAGCTAAGCCGGGGGGCCCACCAGGCTTTGGGGACCTCTCCCCCACTGTGACCTTTGGATCTTGGAGGCTCTTGGGTCCCAGACGGGCCTTGTCTGTGCCAAGAAGGACACTGTTGTCTCTGTGAGACGGAAGAAGCCCTGTCTACACCCGGACACAGACATCAACAAAAGTGGCCTTTCCTGCTCACCAAGCGTCTTGTGGTTTGGACCACCACCAGCCCTCCCACCCTATGGTCAACGTGGACCCTCCAGGTTTTTTGGACTCCAACTCACACAATTCCTAACAGCCACTAGGCTGCTAGGAATTGTGTGAGTTGGAGTTCAAAACACCTGGAGGGCCCAATTTATTGATTACTAGCTGTGCCCGGCCACGTGTTGCTGTGGCTTAGTCCTTCATGACATTCATGGTGGCCTAGAAAGAATTCCCCTGGGTATGAATCAGCCAGGCTTTGAAGCTGCAAGGCTATTCAATTGTATTCGAGTTCGCCAACAATGGAGTCCCCTGGATATGAATCAGCCAGGCTTTGAAGCTGCAAGGCTATTCAATGGTATTCAAGTTGGCCAATAATGGAGTCCACTGGGTATGAATCAGCCAGGCTTTGAAGCTGCAAGGTTATTCAATGGTATTCAAATTGGGTAACAATGGAATCCCCTATGAAGCAGCGAGGCTTTGAAGCTGCAAGGCTATTCAATGGTATTCAAGTTGGCCAACAATGGGGTCCCCTAGGTATGAATCAGCCAGGTTTTGAAGCTGCAAAGCTATTCAATGGTATTCAAGTTGGCCAACAATGGAGTCCCCTGGGTATGAATCAGCCAGGTTTTGAAGCTGCAAAGCTATTCAATGGTATTCAAGTTGGCCAACAATGGGGTCCCCTGGGTATGAATCAGCCAGGTTTTGAAGCTGCAAAGCTATTCAATGGTATTCAAGTTGGCCAACAATGGAGTCCCCTGGGTATGAATCAGCCAGGTTTTGAAGCTGCAAAGCTATTCAATGGTATTCAAGTTGGCCAACAATGGGGTCCCCTAGGCATGAATCAGCCAGGCTTTGATGCTGCAAGGCTATTCAATGGTATTCAAATTGGGTAACAATGGAATCCCCTAGGTATGAATCAGCCAGGCTTTGATGCTGCAAGGTTATTCAATGGTATTCAAATTGGGTAACAATGGAATCCCCTATGAAGCAGCGAGGCTTTGAAACTGCAAGGCTATTCAATGGTATTCAAGTTGGCCAACAATGGGGTCCCCTAGGTATGAATCAGCCAGGCTTTGAAGCTGCAAGGCTATTCAATGGTATTCAAGTTGGCCAACAATGGGATTTTTTTGGCCTTGTCTCTGTTTTCGTTCTATTTTTTTATTTTGATGGTCACTCCTTGGAAAGTGACTGAGGGGGTTGCTATGACATGAACGGGGCGGGGCCTAAAAGGGCAGGACTTACGCTTCTGACTGGCAGCTTTTTATTCCTAGGTTACAAATGTCATTTCCTAACTGGGTCTATCATAAAAACACAGGAAACGGTTATTAAACTTTCTGTGGAAGGGACATCCTGTCTGTTTATCCCAGGTTATCTGGCAGTGTAGACTCATATAATCCAGTTCAAGAGATCCTGGGCAGCGTAGATTCTGCTTAAATCTTGCCATTGTGGAACCTGGGAGGGAAATACCTGTACGGTTGTGCCATGCCTTTCCAGATAACAGGCTGTTGTTGTTGTTGTTGTTGTTAATATTATTATTATTTAATGCAAGTATTTATTATTAATTTAATAATTATTTCCTCCCCAGGTTTGTCCTGGTGACAATAAACTCCTTCACCCGAAAAAAGTCTGTTCTCTATGTTTTGTTTATGTTCCATTAAGCATGTGTGTTTTGATGTATATATTATTATTATTAATAATAATAATAATAATAATACAATATATAGATACAGTACAATATGGTAATTTATTGCCAGTATTGTGCTATGCTAATAATATAATATTGTATGTAAATTTAATTTATAAGCCCCTCTGAGTCCCCTTCGGGGTGAGAAGAGCGGGATATAAATGTAGTAAATGAATAAATGAATGAATAAAAGGGGAGGAAACCTCTCACCTGACTAACTCCGCCCCCTTTCCCTGAGGCTCCGCCCCCTCTGCGCTCTGCTGTTGCTGAGGGGAGTTCCCTTCTCCCTGTGCAGCCACGCCCCTAGCCTCTGATTGGGACGCTAATTTGAGGCTCCGCCCCTTTTTCTATCTGATGCTGCTGAGGGGCGTTCCTTTCTCCCTGTGTAGCCACGCCCCTAGCCTCTGAGTGGGATGTTAATATGAGTCCCCGCCCCTTTTCCTATCTGATGCTGTTGAGGGGCGTTCCCTTCTCCCTGTGTAGCCACGCCCCCAGCCTATGATTGGGATGTCAATATGAGTCTCCGCCTCTTTTCTTATCTGAATGCTGCTGAGGGGCGTTCCCTTCCCCCTGTGTAGCCACGCCCCTAGCCTCTGATTGGGATGTCAATATGAGTCTCCGCCTCTTTTCTTATCTGATGCTGCTGAGGGGCGTTCCCTTCCCCCTGTGTAGCCACGCCCCCAGCCTCTGATTGGGATGTCAATATGAGTCTCCGCCTCTTTTCTTATCTGATGCTGCTGAGGGGCGTTCCCTTCCCCCTGTGTAGCCACGCCCCTCACCCTCTGATTGGGACTTGCCTGAGATGCTCTGCCCCCTTTCCACTTTGAGTGGCCCCGCCCCTCGACTCTTATTGGGACGTTGCTGTGAGGCTCCGCCCCTTCTCTGTCTGATGCCGCTGACAAGCGCTCCCTTCCCCCTCTATGGCCCCGCCCCTCGTCTCTGATTGGGAGGGAGCTATGAGTCCCCGCCTCCTTTCTCCTCTGATGCTGCTGAGGGGCGTTCCCTTCACCCTCTGTGACCACGCCCCTCGTGTCTGATTGGGCCATTTGAATCTTGGCGGGGCGGGGCCAAAGAGCAACGGCTGCCGCCATGTCTGCCTGGTCTCGGAGCCTCCGCTTCGGAGGGAGGCAGACAGAAAGGGAAAGGCCCAAGCCAAGCCGCTCTGCTGAGGAGAATGCCGGCGCAGGTAAGTGCGAGGGCGCCCCAGAGCATGTGCAGAGCGCCTGTATGGCTCCCATTGGTTTCCTGGGGAGGATGGGCGTCAGAGTCCTGACCTGCCTGGATCTCTTCCTTCCCCAGCGGAGCGGAGGCGGCAGCTGGACGAGTTCCTGGCCCAGAAAGGGAGGCCCAGGCCGGCGGGTGGCAGGTGAGGAACATTGCAATATAATATATTATGATACGATATAGTACAGTCTCTTATATAATGCTAATAGTGTAATATACTAGGAGTGTATTAAATACATTGTGGTATCATAATATAGCACAATATAATAACATATTATAGATTACATGTAAAACTACTAATATAATAATATATAATACTCGTATTATACTATACTAATATTATAATATATTGGATATACATATAATATAGATAATATGATGTAATACAATGTAATAGTAATAATACACTATTATAATTGTATATTTATATTACGTGTAACATTACTATTACTAATAATATTGCAATATAGTCGTATAGTACAATATAATAATATGTAATGTTTATATAGTGCTTATATTGTGCTACACTAATAATATATTGTATGTACATATAACTTGTAAGCCGCCCTTAGTCCCCTTCAGGGTGAGAAGAGCAGGATATAAATGTTAATAATAATAATAATAATAATAATAATAATATGGTGCAATGCTAATAATATAATATATTGTATAGACATATGATATCAATAATTTCTTTTTTATTTATTATTTATTAGCAACATTTATATCCCGCCCTGCTCACCCTGAAGGGGACTCAAGGCAGCTTACAAGTTATATGTACATACAATATATTATATTATTAGCATAGCACATTATAAACATTCTATATTACTATATTTTACTACAGTAGAGTCTCACTTATCCAAGCTAAACGGGCCGGCAGAACCTTGGATAAGCAAATATCTTGGATAATAAGGAGGAATTAAGGAAAAGCCTATTAAACATCAAATTAGGTTATGATTTTACAAATTAAGCACCAAAACATCATATTATACAACAAATTTGACAGAAAAAGCAGTTCAATACACAGTAAAGTTATGTAGTAATTACTGTATTTATGAATTTAGCACCAAAATATCACAATGTATTGAAAACTGACTACAAAAATGCTCTGGATAATCCAGAACGTTGGATAAGCGAGTGTTGGATAAGTGAGACTCTACTGTATTATGATATGATATACAGTAGTACAGTATCTTATATGACGCTAATAGTATAATATACTAGGAGTGTATTAAATATATTGTGGTATCATAATACTATATCATTATACTGCAATATTATTAGTAATATTAAAAACATGTAATATATAATACACAATTATAATACTGTATTAATGTTATTATATGGTATTACATTATAATATTATTACAGTAGAGTCTGTAATACAGCAGAACCTTGGATAAGCGAATATCTTGTATAATAAGGAGAGATTAAGGAAAAGCTTATTAAATGTCAAATTACATGATTTTACAAATTAAGCACCAAAACATCATGTTTTACAACACATTGACAGTAAAAGCAGTTCAATACACAGTAAAGTTATGTAGTAATTACTGTATTTATGAATTGACTCCAAAAACTTTGGCTACTAACAAACTGACTACAAATAAAGGTAGAATTGCATAAAATGAATTTACAGTAACAACTTTGTTGGAAATTAAATCCATAAAGAGTTCAGTCCTTGCTGCCAAGAGAAACAGCTATGGATCCAGGCGGGAGGCAGACTGTGTCGGATAATCCAGAGTGTTGGATAAGTGGGACTCTACTGTACATAACAAATAACTAGTAGAGGCTTGAAAAAGGTTGCTATTTTTAATGGGCTACCTGGATCTCAGAATCCTTTCTTCCCCCAAATAGGCCCTACTTGAAGGACAGGACCAATGGGCAGGCCTTGGCTCCCTCCAGACCGGACTCGGTAAGTGGACCCCAAGGAATGCTATTGTGGGGTTTTTGGGGGGGCGGGGTTCTTCCCTTATTTTGGGGACACCAGAGTCTGGAGGGAGGGAGATGAGGTTGTGTTCAGGCTCCTGAGCCGCATGGTTTCTCTGAAGGCTGGGTTGTTGTATGTTTTCCGGGCTGTCTGGCCATGTTCCAGAAGCATTCTCTCCTGACGTTTCACCCACATCTATGGCAGGCATCCTCAGAGGTTGTGAGGTATATGGAGAAACTAAGCAAGGAAGGTTTATATATCTCGGGGGGGGGGGGGAGAGAACTCTTGTCTGTTGGAGGCCAGTGTGAATGTTGTAATTAATCACCTCAAATTCGCATTAAATGGCCTTCCCAGCTTCACCTCCTGGCCTGGGGGAATCCTTTGTTCAGAGTCGTTAGCTGCCCCTGATTGATTCCTGTTTGGAATTCTTCTGTTTTCAGAGTGCTGCTCCTTAATATTTACTGTTCTGATTTTGGAGTTTTTTTTAATACCGGCAGCCAGATTGTGTTCATTTTCATGGTTTCCTCCTTTCTGTTGAAATTATCCACATGTTTGTGGATTTCAGTGGCTTCTCTGTGTAGTCTGTAGCATGTGGACAACTTCAACAGAAAGGAGGAACCAGAAAGGAGGAAACCCACATCTATGGCAGGCATAGATACCTCACAACCTCCGAGGATGCCTGCCATCGATGTGGGTGAAACGTCAGGGTGGGAGAAAGAAAGAATTCTTGTCTCTTGGGAGCAAGTCGGAATATAAATGTACCGTGTTTCCCTGAAAATAAGACAGTGTCTTATATTAATTTTTGCTCCCAAAGATGTGCTAGGTCTTATTTTTAGGGGATGTCTTATTTTTCCATGAAGAAGAATTCACATTTATTGTTGAACAAAAAAATGAACATTTATTATATACTGTACAGTAGTTGTCATCACAAACCAGCATAACCAGACAAACTGTGAATCCTATCAAGAATTTCTTGTTACTACCATTATTTCCATGTACAACTGGTATGTACATTTACCAATCCTGAATGCTCTGGTGTTCTGTTTGGCAGGCGCTGGGCATGCTTCCAAACAAAAACATTGCTAGGTCTTACTTTCGGGGGAGGCCTTATATTTAGCAATTCAGCAAAATTTCTACTAGGTCTTATTTTTCGGGGATGTCTTATTTTTGGGGAAACAGGGTAGTAAATAAAATAAATAGTAAATATTTCAATTAGCCAGCTTGATTAGCATTGAATAGCCTTGCAGCTTCAACACCTGCCTGCTTCCTGCCTGTGTGAATACTTTGTTGGGAGGTGTTCGCTGGCACTGACTGTTTCTTGTCTCACAACCTCTGAGGATGTCTGCCATAAATGCAGGTGAAATGTTTGGAGGTAATGCTTCTGGAACATGGCCAGGCAGCCTGGAAAACTCACAGCAGCCCTGTGATCCCGGTCATGAAAGCCTTCGACAACACTCTTTGAAGGCTGTTCTTTCTTTCCAGGTGGCTTGGACGAAGCACAGGGAAGCCGCCCCAAGCAAACCCAAGGCGGCCCCCGTCAAGAAAGCGGTGCCCGGAGCGCCCCACCGCCCTGCGACAAAGGAGCCCCCAGCGGCTGGGTCCCGCTTTCCCCGGAAGCCCCCCTCCCAAACCCACCCTGAGAAGCCACTCAGGAATGACCACAACAAAGGAAAACAGAAGGCAGAGGATGGGAAAGATAATGCCGTTGTTGGAGTGATCGCAGTCCGACCGACTCAAAAGAGGGCTGTTTCCAGACCAGCATTTGGAAGCCATACATCCAAGCAATCTCTGCCTTTGGGGAGTAAGGGGACTTTCTCCCTGAACTCGGCAAATCCTAAAAAGAAGCACCAAACTCCCCCGCCAGGCAAGAAGCCCTCCGCCCATCCAAGGAGCCATTCGGCTGCACCCAAAAGCGGAGCCGAGAGGAAGCAAGGCAACTTCAGGCAACAGCCGAGGACCCCCAATGCAAAGCCTAGACCCCGGACCTCTGCCGTCCACACAGCTCCTGCCTCTGGGGGGCTCCGAAATGGCAGGAGAGAGCCCCCCAAACCCAAGCACCCGGATGTGGGCCCAGGCCAAGAGCTCAAGACCCCTTCTGCTCCGGACCGGAGGCAAGTGCGGCAAGTTGCCTTTGCAATTTAGCAACAATAACACTGTGTCACACACACATGGGCAAACTTAGGCCCTCCGGTTGTTTTGGACTTCAACTCCCACAATTCCTAACAGCCGGTAGGCTGTTAGGAATTGTGGGAGTTGAAGTCCAAAACACCCGGAGGGCCCAAGTTTGCCCATACCTGATGTAACACAATTTTTGTTTTGTTTTGTCAAGCCTAAAAACATGTTTTAAATTGACGGTATATTTCCTGGTGTGCTGGAAACCAAGTCCCTTGAGATAGGGCGGTATATGAATAAATTATTATTATTATTATTATTGACAAAATGACATAGTATGACACAGCAAACAAGATAGATATGCTGGATTTCGTATCACAAAATCACAAGTCGAACACTTCCCAAGCGTTTAGGACTGTGTGATTATTATTATTATTATTATTATTATTATTATGCTATTATTATTATTATTGACACAATGACATTGTATGACACAGCAAACAAGATAGATATGCTGGATTTCGTATCACAAAATCACAAGTCGAACACTTCCCAAGCATTTAGGACTGTGTGATTATTATTATTATTATACCATTATTATTATTATTATTATTATTGACACAATGACATAGTATGACACAGCAAACAAGATAGATACGCTGGATTTTGTATCACAAAATCACAAGTCGAACGCTTCCCAAGCGTTTAGGACTGTGTGATGTATTTTCGGATGATGCACTATTATTACTACTACTACTACTACTATTACTATTATTAATTATTATTCAACAATACAATATCTCATCTTTGCGCCTCAACCAATGCAACCTAGTTTGCAGCAGCCACAAAAACCATGGTGACTTGACCCATTCAACACAAAAGTGACGTTTCTAGAGTAGAACTGCCGAGCTGTGGCACAGCTGGCTAGTAACCAGCTGCAATAAATCACTACTAACCGAGAGGTCATGAGTTCGAATCCCGGGTCAGGTTAAGCCCCTGACCATTAAATAGCCCGGCTTGCTGTTGACCTATGCAGCCCCGAAAGACAGTTGCATCTGTCAATTAGGGAAATTTAGGTACACTTTATGCAGGAGGCTAATTTAACTAATTTACAACATCATAAAACTGCCAGCAAAACACGAGGAAAGGAATGAGGAAGTACAGCCACTAGTGGATGGTGAAGCAACAGCTCCCCCTGTGGCCGGAATCGTGAAGCTGGAAAAATGTTAAAAATGCCTCTGAGTCTGTCTAATGTATGTTGTTTGTCTGTTGGCATTGAATGTTTGCCATATATGTGTTCATTGTAATCCGCCCTGAGTCCCCTTCGGGGTGAGAAAGAAGGGCGGAATATAAATACTGTAAATAAATAATAAATAAATTAAACAGGAAATATCACTTTCAAACCTGGAGCAGAAAAAAATTCAAAGTTTGTTACATAGTGCAATCAGTGTACTGAGGGAGCGAGATGGGAAGGTGCAACCAGGTAGAGCTTGAAATGGGAACCCAAGAGGCTTATATTCAGCCGTGAGGCTTCCCTGGGGTGGGATCGGGGCCTCCCGTGAGCCCTTGTCTCCTCAGGAGCAAGGCAGGGGTCCTTCTCGTAGTGACGGTACACCTTCTTCTGCCTCCTTAGGAAGCTGCTGGAGGACTGGGTGGCGTCCCGAGGAAGAACCTACAAGAGGCCCCCCATGCGCCCCGCTGCCCCGAAGCCTCCGAAGGCAAAGTCCAGCCTGAACCTCTCCTTCTGGGGCTCCTTGGAGGAGGAGGAGGAGAAAGAGGAAGCGGAGAAGGAGCAGCAGCACCTGGCCAACGAGATCACACACACCTTGGCAGAGTGCCGGAAGCTGGCCGAAGAGGTAGGTGACCGGAGTGGGGGGCTTCCCCGGTTCAGGCCCAGACTATTTAAAAAATGGCATCTCCACATACAAACCAGCACAAGCACTGCAGAGGAGGCCGTGCTCTCGGTCCCACCACCATCCTAAGCTCAAACTAAAAACGTCCCCTTTTTCCTCTCCTTTAAAAAGCTTTTTTAAACCCATTTATGCAGTTTAGCTTACGGAGAGGAAGACTAGTACACCTCTATATATATCCTCGTCTAGATATTGTACACCTACCTCAACCCATACGAAGCCGTCATATACCTTATAATATATGCACTTAGAATCATAGAATAGTAGAGTTAGAAGAGACCTCATGGGCCATCCAGTCCAACCCCCTGCCAAGAAGCAGGAAATCGCATTCAAAGCACCCCCGACAGATGGCCATTCCACTCTTTACATTCCACTCTATCTCCCCGAGGGGATTCGGGGAGGATTACAGAACACATATATGCTATACTACGGGCCGGCAGAACGTTGGATAAGCGAATATGTTGGATAATAAGGAGAGATTAAGGAAAAGCCTATTAAACATTAAATTAGGTTATGATTTTACAAATTAAGCCCCAAAACATGTTATACAACAAATTTGACAGAAAAAGTAGTTCAATACACAGCAATGTTATGTAGGAAATACTGTATTTACAAATTTGGCACCAAAATATCACAATGTATTGAAGACATTGACTACAAAAATGCATTGGATAATCCAGAACGTTGGATAAGCGAGTGTTGGATAAGTGAGACTCTATTGTAATATTATAATGTAATACAAAATATTTATACAGTATTATAATGGTATATTTATATTACATGCAATATTACGAATAATATTACAATATAGTGGTATAGTACAATATAGTATATAGCCGGGCTGTGATGCAGGCTGTTGAGCAACCAGCTGCAACAAATCACTCTGACCAAGAGGCCATGAGTTCGAGGCCAACTCGGAGCCCCGTGTTTGTCTCTGTCTTTGTTCTATGTTAAGGCATTGAATGTTTGCCTTATATGTGTAATGTGATCCTCCCTGAGTCCCCTTCGGGGTGAGAAGGGCGGAATATAAATACTGTAAATAAATAAAATAAATAAATAGTAATATATATTGCTTATATTGTGCTATACGAATAATATAATATATTGTATGTACATATGACTTGTGAGCCGCCCTGAGTCCCCTTCGGGGTGAGAAGGGCGGGATATAAATGTCACTAATAAATAATATATAAATAAATGGCAATCATTTACTGCTGTTATACAGTTAGCAAGGACAGACAATACATAAACAGAAGTGAAGGCAGTTCCCATTTTTTCCATTTCTGGCACCTGGGGGAACCCTGTGGGCACCTATTCAAGACCCCTTATCTCCTTGTGCCCATTCCCTGATTCCTTCCGTCCTCCTTCTCTCCGTCTTCAGGGCCTTCCTGAAGAGCAGATCCTCGCAGCGCTGACCCGCATCCCGCAAGTGGAGAGGTTTGCCCAGTTCTGGGTCTGCAAAGCCACGCTAGAGGCGCAGAGGGGCTCCTTGGACGTGGCAGGGCTCTACGAAGCCGCCCTCTCCGCTGGGGCCACGGTGAGTGGAGGCCTCGGGGCTCAAAAAGCAGTCAGAGAGCAGCAGCAGCAGCAACATATACCAGTTTGGCAGAGCAATAGCGAAGCAGCAGAGCAAACGAGCTTCAGCAACTCACGGAGCAGAGTCAAGCTTAAGCTTTATTGAAAAGAACTACTGTACATTTCTGTCTAAGAAATATATACCATATATATGGTGGCACAGTGTGTTAAAGCACTGAGCTGCTGGACTTGCCGACCGAAAGGTTGCAGGTTCAAATCCTGGGAGCGGAATGAGCGCCCGCTGTTAGCCCCAGCTCCTGCCAACCTAGCAATTCGAAAACATGCAAATGTGAGTAGATAAATAGGTACTGCTCCGTCAGAGTATGAGTAGATCAATAGGTACCGCTCTGGCGGGAAGGTAACGGTGTTCCATGCAGTCATGCCAATGGCCACATGACCTTGGAGGTGTCTACGGACAACGCCGGCTCTTCGGCTTAGAAATGGAGATGAGCACCAACCCCCAGAGTGTGAGTAGATCAATAGGTACTGCTCTGGCGGGAAGGTAACAGCGCTCCATGCAGTCATGCCAATGGCCACAGGACCTTGGAGGTGTCTACGGACAACGCCGGCTCTTCGGCTTAGAAATGGAGATGAGCACCAACCCCCAGAGTGTGAGTAGATCAATAGGTACCGCTCCGGCGGGAAGGTAACACTGGCGCTCCATGCAGTCATGCCATTGGCCACATGACCTTGGAGGTGTCTACGGACAACGCCGGCTCTTCGGCTTAGAAATGGAGATGAGCACCAACCCCAAGAATCGGTCACGACTGGACTTAACGTCAGGGAAAACCTTTACCTTTTATACTCGAGTATAAGCCAAGGCACCCAATTTTACAACAAAAAAACTGGGAAAACATTGACTCCAGTATAAGCCGAGATACCAATAAAATTACATTAATTGAGGCCTCAGTAATTTAAATGTTTTTGGATCTTTACATCAAACTGTAATTTAAGATAATGTAAATGTGCTTATGTATCCTTTTAATAATAATAGAGTGAAATAATAAATGTAACAATACCAATAATAATAGAGAAAAATAATTAATATATCATATATACTTGAGTATAAGCCGACCTGAATATAAGCCCACCAGGACCCTCACCCGAGCATAAGCCGAGGAAGGTTTTTTTCAGTCCTAAAAAAGGGGCTGAAAAACTAGGCTTATACTCAAGTATATACAGTAGCTCTCTAGGTTGATGTGGGTTTTCTGGGCTGTCTGGCCATGTTCCAGAAGCATTCTCTCCTGACGTTTCACCCACATCAATGGCAGGCATCCTCAGAGGTTGTGAGGTCTGTTGGAAACTAGGCAAGTGGGTTTTATATATCCAGGGTGGGAGAAAGAATTCTTGTCTATTGGATACAAATATGAATGTTGCAACTGGCCCCCTTGATTAGCATTGAATAGCATTGCAGCTTCAATGCCTGGCTGCTTTCTGCCTGAGGGAATTGTTTCCTGTCTGGAATTCCCCTGTTTTCTGAGTGTTGTTCTTTATTTTAGAGTTTTTTTGTAAACGCTGCAAAGCCAATCAATTGTAATGTAGCAAAATGGTGAGGATGAACCCAGCCTCAGCTGCACCCGCATCCACACCTGCCCAACCTGTAGCTACGAAGGAGTAGTTTCTCATTCTTCCTCTTGTTGCAGCCGCTGCAGGAGCTGCGAGATGCCGTCGCGGGTATTTTGAAGAATGTCAAGGCACCGTCCAGGGGTGAGCGTGCCATGGGGTCCCTTTGCACGAGAGACCCGGAGCCTGTGAGCCCGTCTGGGGTGTGTTTCCCTTCGACCCCTGCAGCCAGCCCTGTTCCAGAGGAAGAAGAAGAGAATGTGGACCCTCCCCAGACTCCTCAGCAAAGCCCACCGTGGGCTAAGCCCTGCTCGGCCATCAAGCTCCAGATCCTTTCCCTGCCCAGGTGAGACCCCCATACACACAGATCTTGCCCTTTGCTCCCCTCTTTCCCCAATGAGAAGCCATCTCCCCACTCAGTGCCCTTGGCTGCCTTCCTGACTGGCCACCTATGTTGGCTGAGTAGGCCTATTAACAAAAGACCCTTCCCATAAACGTACAGCAGAGTAACTTATTAACTGCAGCATCACCCAGCACCAGTAGCCAAAAGTGATAGAAAGAACAAAAACACAGACCAATGTTATCTCGTGCTTTGGAGACTTTTTGTTATAGCAAAATAATATAGTTGCAGTAATTACAAAAACAAGATTTCCACAACACAAATAAAGTTCTTTATACAGTAGAGTCTCACTTATCCAACATTCACTTATCCAACGTTCTGGATTATCCAAGGCAATTTTGTAGTCAATGTTTTCAATACATCATGATATTTTGGTGCTACATTTGTAAATACAGTAATTACTACATAGCATTACTGCATATTGAACTACTTTTTCTGTCAAATTCGTTGTATAACATGATGTTTGGGTGCTTAATCTGTAAAATCATAACCTAATTTGGTGTTTAATAGGCTTCTCCTTAATCTCTCCTTATTATCCAACATATTCGCTTATTCAGCGTTCTGCCGACCCGTT
This sequence comes from Anolis carolinensis, assembly GCF_035594765.1. Taxonomy (NCBI): domain Eukaryota; kingdom Metazoa; phylum Chordata; class Lepidosauria; order Squamata; family Anolidae; genus Anolis; species Anolis carolinensis. The sequence goes on from NW_026943819.1 coordinate 29,624,622, forward strand.
ATGTTGAATACTTGAGACTCTACTGTACTTCCTTGCTTCCACGCTGGGCTTCTTTCTCATGTAAATAAAACAGTTTCGCTTTCACAGAGCCTCCTCTCACACCAAACTTACACAGGAGCTTCACACATGAGGAACTTCAACCTGGGGCTTTTTTCACCGAAGCTTCACGCTGAGGCCTACCTCACACTGAGGCATTCTCTCACACACTTGAGTTCTACCTCATACTCCTCAGGACGACACTAGCTTTTTTAACCCTTTCAGTGCTTGACTCACATTTTTGTAATTAAAAATATCTAGTTAATATTTAATATTTCTGACAACCGGAGGGAGGGAGAGAGAGAGGAAAGAAGAAAGGAGTGTGTGAGAGAGAAAGGAAGGGATGGACTTCTCTGCTCTCTGCCTTCCAGGTCCAGCAAGCGAAGCCCTTGGCCAGAGGTGAGACTCCTGACCCCCGTGCGACGGTCCCTGCGCATTGAAGGCGCCACCGCTTCCTACCCACAGATGCTGAGGGACCACGACCCTGTCGTCTCCTCCCTGGAGGAAATCGTGGCCGCAGACCACGGGAGCCAATTCCTCTTCCGCAGCAACACAGCTCTGCCCGGAGTGGTGAGAGTGGCCGACTTTGTGACTGGACGGGCCACCTGTGGGCACAATGCCACCCCGGCCACGACGAAAGCATCATTGCCACGTTGAGGAGTGTTCACACCACCTCCTTTCCTCCCAGCCTCCTTCTTTCTCTTTCTTTGTAAACATGACTGGACCCACAGCATTGTTCTCTGAAGCCCTTTTGGAAACATGTCCGTCTTTATTCTTCAATCCATCAATCAGTGTGTTGTCAAAGACTTTCATGACCAGAATCCCTGGGTTGCTGTGAGTTTTCCGTGCTGTCTGGCCATGTTCCAGAAGCATTGTCTCCCGACGTATCGCCCACATCAGCAACCCAATCAATCAATCTTTATTACAAGGAGGAAAAGTGCACAGCAGATTCCTAAACTGATGAGACCCACTTAAGAACAGGACGAGTTCAATGCTAAATGCATACAAACAAGGAAAAAACACTGCAAATCTATACAAGGCAAGTTTCAGCCTGGGTCTAATACAGGAAGTTGTCTTATCCCGGCTACTTCAGAGAGAAACTTGGCAACAACCAAGGCCACATGGTGGAAACTGTCATTAGTAAAAACCTTACATGAAATTGGGCTGATCAAATCAGGGGGTATTATGAAATTGTGGTGTTACGTTGGCTGTTTACTGCCACATTTTGCTTCTGCACTTTGTGTATTTTGCATGTTGTATCTTGAGTGCTCTGTGAGCCGCCCTGAATCCCTCTGGGAGATGGTGGCAAGGTACAAATAAAATATTATTATTATTACAGTAGAGTTCCGCTCATCAGATACACCAACCAGGGCCGGCCCAAAGTAATTTTCAAGTGTAGGCGAATCGAATTTTGGCGCCCGCCCCCCCAAAACCAATCACTGAAAAATGAGTGTTGGATAAGCGGAAATGTTGGATAATAAGGAGGGATTAAGGAAAAGCCTAAATAAAGAACAACACTCTGAAAACGGGGGAATTCCAGACAGGAAATATTCAGGGCCAGCTAACACCTCCCAACCAAGGATGCCTCCAGTGAGAAAGCAGCCAGACTTTGGATCTGCAAAGCCATTAAATGCTAATCAAGCTGGCCAATTGCAACGTTCACACTAGCCTCAAACAGAAGAGCTCTTTCTCCCACCCTGGACTTTCCACAGATATATAAATCCCACTTCCCTAGCTTCCAACAGACCTCACAACCTCTGAGGATGCCTGCTATAGGTGTGGGCCTGGCCACAGGCCCCGAAGGCAAGCGGGCCCAGACCAAAGCCAAGAGGAGGCGGGGGGTGCATGCCCAGGTGCCATTTTGCCTTTGCCATTTTCGCTTGCTCGCTCACCAGGCCGAGTCTGGGACCCCCTGCCATAAAATTATTTTTGTCGCTACTTCATAATTGTTTTGCTCCTGTTGTGAATCGTAATGTAAATATTTGATATGCAGGATGTATTTTCATTCACTGGACCAAATACTTGATACGCCCAAATTTGAATACTGGTGGGGTTGGGAGGGGGGGTTGATTTTGTCATTTGGGAGATGTAGTTGCTGGGATTTATAGTTCACCTACAATCAAAGAACACTCTGAAAACACTGGCCATGATCCAATATTTAAGGGCCCATCCGCAAGCTCTTGTTGACAGGGGGGTTTCTCGAATTCTTAACAGCAAGAGAGAGGACGGCAGAAGTCTTTATTCTTGCTTCTTTGCAGGGCAGGTTTCCTCTGGGAAGCAAATACAATGTGAGGCAGGCCTTGGGGAGGAAGGGCCGAGTGCGGGAACAGAGCGAGGGGAGCTTCGCCCTCGGGGCAGCCTCTAGGAAGACATTTGGGGAAGGGGAGTTTTCCTGCAGCCCCTTGCCTTTCCGCCACCACCTCCTCCCTCTCTGCGAAGCCCACGTCTCCATCATCTCAGGCATGTTATTGACGGGATAATTGTTGGGAGGGGGGGTTCAATTCTCTTGCTCTTCACAGTGGTTGGCCTCTTGGGAAACACTTTGGAGATCCTGCCGGAGGGAAAAAAAAATAGACACTTGTCAATACTGGGATGTAATATGTGCCGACAGAATTGGAACACTGCCTTTGCTTTTTTTTAAAAGGTCATATACACTGTATAATACTTTAATAATCATACAAACAAATTACTAGGGAATGCTTGCATCATTGCATAATTGCAGCCAGGCTTTGAAGCTGCAAGGCTATTCAGTGCTACTTAAGGTGGCCAATTGCACTATTCCCACTTGGCTCTGATAAGGGGGGAGGCATCTACATTGCCATATAATCCAGCTTCATACTCCCAAAATCTGGATACTTCCACAACTTCCCCTCCCACATTTTAAACTGTGAGCAACAAATGCCATAATAATAATAATCTTTATTTGTATTCCGCCCTATCTCCCCAAGGGGACTCATTACATTACAGGAAAGGCCAAAATTCCAGATGATTTCAAAAAATCCATTTCCTCACCACCTCCTGAAATGTTGTAAAAGACTGCTGGCCTCCACGCTTAAAATTACGCAAAGAATGCTCTCTCCTACGCTTGAGGCCAAACTAATGTGATGGGAACAGGGGCGTCCAAAATTTTCAGTGTAGAACTCAGTGGAATTTAGTCAATGTGATGAAGTGGCAAAACACTGCAAGTAAATGGGACACTCTTAGCAGCCATTTCTATCGGTTGATTGAGACAAATCACCTTCTCAATTCCCTCTCCGACGATCTGGCTGTATGCTCAGAACACATGGAATAAAATATGCTCCATGACTCCTTATTTCAGATTATTTAAGCAGCTCAAACTTTATTGATTATTTACAACTATATACAAGACAGATCAGATGATCACCAGACTCTGTCCGTCTGCATCGGAGCACGCTGCAGGAGTAAACATTCCATTCTTATCTCTAAACCATACGTCTGGCTATAAAGCGAAAACTTCCCAAACTTACACTCTAGCCATTTCATTTCCACTCTATGCATTTAACCTCTTTCACTACTGAATTACACACACACAGCTTTAAACTCCCAGCACAATTTCACACTATACTAATCCATTTTTACCGACAATTTCTTCAAAAACTCCCAGTTTTGACCTGGCGTGAAGGCCACATGTGAAGCTTTGGGACTGGGGTGTGCCTAAGTTCCTGCATTGCTGCCCCCCAAAAATGAGGGTCCTGGGGGGCTGCGGAGGAGGACTCACCCGCTGCCGGACTTGGAAGCCCTCCGTGATGTCCAACCGCATGTGCTCCACAGTGGATTCATGGGGCATCTGGAAGGGAAGAGAAAAAATAAATTTTCAGGCCAAACAACTGATTTATTCAAGCAGTAAGAAGTTAGTTAATAAGGCACATTCAACTATTAAAACAGTAAGAAAAATCTCTAGTGGTCTATATAGTAGGGATGTGCCATCCACAAAAAATGGTTCAAAAGTCATTACAAAACTGGGAGCGCTGGCACTTGGTTTCTAAAGTGTTTCTAAAGTATACTTAGTTAAAATTTCATTACTATAACGAGACTAACGAAATTCCATTACTACAGTAGAGTCTCGCTTATTCAACATGAATGGGCCGGCAGAATGTTGGATAAGTGAATATGTTGGATAATAAGGAGAGATTAAGGAACAGCCTATTAAACATCAAATTAGGTTATGAATTTACAAATTAAGCAGCAAAAAATCATGTTATACAACAAGTTTTACAGAAAAAGTAGTTCAATACACAGTCATGCTATGTAGTAATGACTGTATTTACGAATTTAGCACCAAAATATGATATATTGAAAACATTGACTACAAAAATGCATTGGATAATCCAGAACGTTGGATAAGTGAGTGTTGGATAAGTGAGACTCTACTGTATTTCGTTACAGTAATTGTGCATAATTAAATAACTATAATTAGGAAAACTTAAGGGGCTCCCATCTCCCTCGTTTTTAAAGCTATTGGGGTGAAACTTGCTACAATGATAGATAACATATACCATTGTTAGCCCACCAAATTTCAGAACATTTAGCTTATCCACAGATTTTTGGTGAATTTCCAAAGTTTTCGGGAGGGATAGACCTGTCTCTTCACTATCCTGATTGGTGCTTTCTGATACTGAGATGTAGTTCAGGGCGAGGCCTAGGGCTCCAAACTACATTTCCCTCCTTCCCAAACTACATTTCCCAGAGTTCTGTGCTGTTCCCAAAATACATTGCTTCTTTTGACCGCTGCTAATGCCGAGACTGCATTAATATTACAGAGGAATGGCAAGGCACTAAGGCAGCCTTTGGCTTCGCTTCCTTGCCTTGCATTAAATATGAAACTAACTTTGGGAGCCTTCTAATACTAAGTGAAAAAGTATGGGTAAGTTTTGATTCTAAAATATTTGATCTGGGCCATGCAAATGCTTTGGATATGGCTTTGGACTTACAAAACTTCCAATTTTCTTACGATTTCCGAAACTTCCAATTCCTTTGCACAAGCTTACTATATATAGGTGTCCCTTTTCCCAAGGCAACACTTGGAAACAATCACGACAAGTTATAAAAGGCAATAAAAGATGGCACGTTTTTCAAAATATAGGGCTTCCAAGTTCCACTTCTTGGGGTCAGGCAGAACTGTGAGTGTGAATGCCGCCCCCTCCCCAATTTGCAATGCCCACTCCCCATACACACGTGTACCAGGGTTGGGGGTGCCCGGAAGAGGTAGCTGAAAGGGTAGTAGAGGAAGTTGACGAAAGAGGCGGCGTAGAGGTCGGCGTAGCGGGTCAGCTGGCTGGAAAAGAGGGTCTGGCGGGAGCCGCAGCGGAAGAGGCTGCCCATCTTCCCGTAGCACATGTCCATCTCATGGGTGACTTTCTGCAAGAAAGAGAGAGCAGGGCAGCTGGTCACTATGGAACGCCATTGGCCGGGAAGCAGCAGGGGTCCCTTCCCCAGAGATGGAGCCCCATGGGGACCCCAGAGCAGCTGACCTGGATCTGCTTCTTGAGGGCGCTGATATCCGGACGCTCGTTGCTCCCGCTGTCCAGGTATCTGGGGGAAGAGGGTATGTGCGGGGTTGAAGCCATCCGGATGGTGCCAACATCACCATCTATGCATCTTCTCCATCACTTGCAAAATATGACATATTTATCTCTCACCTTACCCTCCCTTATCAGTGTTTTCTTTTCCAAAGCCTTTACAATAAATATGCAATATATGACATATTTATCTCTCATCTTACCCTCCCTTATCAGTGTTTTCTTTTCCAAAGCCTTTACAATAAATATGCAATATATGACATATTTATCTCTCATCTTACCCTCCCTTATCAGTGTTTTCTTTTCCAAAGCCTTTACAATAAATATGCAATATACCACATATTTATCTCTCATCTTACCCTCCCTTATCAGTGTTTTCTTTTCCAAAGCCTTTACAATAAACATGCAATATATGACATATTTATCTCTCATCTTACCCTCCCCTATGACTGTTTTCTTTTCCAAAGCCTTTGCAATAAATATGCAATATATGACATATTTATCTCTCATCTTACCCTCCCTTATCACTGTTTTCTTTTCCAAAGCCTTTACAATAAATATGCAATATATGACATATTTATCTCTCATCTTACCCTCCCTTATCAGTGCTTTCTTTTCCAAAGCCTTTACAATAAATATGCAATATATGACATATTTATCTCTCATCTTACCCTCCCTTATCAGTGTTTTCTTTTCCAAAGCCTTTACAATAAATATGCAATATATGACATATTTATCTCTCATCTTACCCTCCCTTATCAGTGTTTTCTTTTCCAAAGCCTTTACAATAAATATGCAATATACCACATATTTATCTCTCATCTTACCCTCCCTTATCAGTGTTTTCTTTTCCAAAGCCTTTACAATAAATATGCAATATATGACATATTTATCTCTCATCTTACCCTCTCCTATGACTGTTTTCTTTTCCAAAGCCTTTGCAATAAATATGCAATATATGACATATTTATCTCTCATCTTACCCTCCCTTATCACTGTTTTCTTTTCCAAAGCCTTTACAATAAATATGCAATATATGACATATTTATCTCTCATCTCACCCTCCCTTATCAGTGTTTTCTTTTCCAAAGCCTTTACAATAAATATGCAAATATATGACATATTTATCTCTCATCTTACCCTCCCTTATCAGTGTTTTCTTTTCCAAAGCCTCCCTCGCTCTTAACCAAGGGAATGTTTTGAAAAGGGAATGAAGCCCTTGCAAGTCAGGAAGAATATATATACAATAGAGTCTCACTTATCCAATGTTCTGGATTATCCAACGCATTTTTGTAGTCAATGTTTTCAATATATCATGATATTTTGGTGCTAAATTTGTAAATACAGTAATTACTACATAGCATTACTGCGTATTGAACTACTTTTTCTGTCAAATTTGTTGTATAACATGATGTTTTGGTGCTTAATTTGTAAAATCATAATCTAATTTGATGTTTAATAGGGTTTTCCTTAATTTCTCCTTATTATCCAACATATTCACTTATCCAATGTTCTGCCGGCCCGTTTATGTTGGATAAGTGAGACTCTACTGTAGATGTACATTGTGATCCGCCCTGAGTCTCTTCCGGGGTGAGAAAGAAGGGCGGAATATAAATACTGCAAATAAATAAACCCTCTCACACTGGAAATGGCAGTAAAAAGAACCTTTGTTTTAAAAACTATTCATGACACGCTTGTAGCTGGAGAAGGCCTCCTGACTCACTGGTACAGCTCCGCCAGGAAGACGTCCAGACTCCGCAGCTCCTCAAAGAGTTCTGCAAAAGAGACCAGAAAAGAACCTGAGTCAATGGGGTGAGTGGGTGGGGGTCTGTCCCCAGTGTTAAGGGGATTATCAACTCTTGCCACCACTATTGGAAGATTTAACCACTGGCTACTTAGAGAGGAGACTTTTAAAATTTTATTTTTCTTCTTTCTTGTTTGCTTTTGATGGTAAAATAGATGACAAAAGCTAAGATGTTAAAAAGAACAATAACACACTTATTGAGACACAAGCTTAATGGTTACAATAACTTCTTTAGAGGCACTTAGATTAACAGTTGCAAAGCTATATTGAGATGTTTCAAACTTTAAAATATTACTTGCTCCTTTACTGCTTTAACCTGCAGTCACCCTGTGAATTTCAATCACAGACAATCTGTTCCTTATCTGGAAACAGACTACCTTAAAATAAGCCACCAAACTTATTTTAAAATGACTCAAAAATCAAACATTTGAGCCACCCTGATCCCTTCACTGAGGATCAGCCTTCTCCTTCTTCAGTAAAACGGCAGTTGGCTCCGCCCCCTTCTCCATGGCAACCAACCCATGAGTGCAAAGTAACTGAAATATTAACCCTTTTAAAACACAATTAAACATGGCTTCTGTAACTAAAAAAATTACACTTCGTTACACCCAACAACAAGTCTTGTTGTTATCCATGCCCGTTATCCACCTCCCACCCCGATCCCATCCTGCTCCTCACCGCTCTTCTCGGTCCAGACGTGGAGCTCCTTGGCCAGTTCGGGCACCACCAGGAAGGTCCTCCAGCCCTGTCGCTTCTTGGACTTGAGGATGTCCCCAAAGATGTGGTCCCCGATGTAGAGGATGTCCTTCCCCTTGACCCCCAGGAGGTCGCACACCACGTCCGAGGAGCCTGGGCCAGAATGGGAATGGGAGATCCGGAGGTTGGGGTCACACAAGTCACCCCCGGCACCACCCCACAGTGAGACGGGGGCCCGGCATGGGGAGAGGGCACGGGACTGTACCTCCAGAGTAGACGGTGCTGTGCTGGAGCGGCCCCGTGTAGGTCCCAATCCGCAGCTTCCCTGTGTCCTGCAACCAAGGACAGGGGTTATATAGTCGAAACACAAGAAATGGAACCTGGTTGTCTCCCTCACCTGTTTTCTGGCTCTGGGGCACTCTGGTCTCAATCAAGTCTTACAAACAGGATATAAATCAGTGATTCCCAAAGTGGAAGCTACCGCCCCCTGGTGGGCGCTGCAGCGATCCAGGGAAGGAGGCCCCGCCCCCTTCCCTAGCTCCGCCCTCTGTGTCCCAACAAGCGCCTCAGGAGAGGTATAGATTCTCAGCCCTGTCTCAGGCTCTTGGAATGAGGCCACACCCACTCCTTTAGCTCCGCCCCGTTTCCTAACAGGCGCTTCAGGTGCTCAGCCCTGTCTCTGGCACTTGGGAAAAGGCCCCGCCCCTCCCCTGGCCCCGCCCCCGTGTCCTAATAGGTGCCATCACCGCACCCCTGGATCGCTGCAGCGCCCACCAGGGGGCGGTAGTGCCCACTTTGGGAATCACTGCTCTAGCAATTCATCCCCACTCTATGCATTTAACCTCTTTACTTCTAGATCACACACAGCTTTAAACTACCAAGCATTATTTCACACTATATCAAAACAAATACTGGCAGTTTCTGTCTAGTGAAGAAGTGCTTCCTTGCTTCCTCACTCCCTGCCCCCTTCCTTCCCCACCGGACACTTACGGTGTTGACCTGGCGCAGGACCGTCCCCTCCGCGAAGAAGAGCGGCTTGCGAGTGTCCACCACGATGAGGTCGAAATAGGAGCGCCAGGGGCGATGGGCAGGGCGAGGTCCATCCTGCCGCGGAGAAGGACGGGTCAAGATGGAGATGGGGAGGGATGGAGAAAAGTCCATTACCGTCCATCACTTGGTGCCCACTGTGCACTCAGTCCTTGGACTCACCTCTCCTTCGTGGTTGAAGTTGAACAAGTACGTCATGATGGCCTGCAAGAGAGAAGCCCATAGCCAAGTGAAAAGAAATGGTCAGGATTCATAGAATCATGGAATCATAGAACTGGGAAAGACCACGTGAGCCATCTAGCTCAACCCCCTGCCGTGCAGGAAAAGCACCATCAAAGCACCCCTGATAGATGGCCATCCCGCCTCTGTTTAAAAGTCTCCAAGGAAGGAGCTTCTACCACACTCCGAGGCAGAGAATTCCACTGCTGAATAGCTCTTACAAATCACTTGAACATTAGCTCGAAAACAGCTGCAGCTGCGACTAGAGAATTTTGGTACCGCTGAATGTGAGGAGGCTAATTTAACTTAATTTATGACACCATAAAACTGCCGGTGGAGGGAGAAGAACATAAGGAAGCACTACCATCAAAAAGGACTCGGTGTCACAGTGGATGACGAAGCGGCAGCTCCCCCTGTGGCCGGAATCGAGCATACCCTCATGAAGCCGGAGGCTGGAAAATGTTAAAATTGCCTCTACTGTCTGTCTGTATATGTTGTATGTCTAATAATGGCATTGAATGTTTGCCATGCATACGTGCATTGTAATTCGCCCTGAGTCCTTTTCGCGGTGAGAAATATGGTAAATACATAAATAGATAAATAAGCCCCATATCAGGAAGAACTTATCTTAAAATTAATGGAAGTTTCTTGCTATGAGTAACTGCCGTAGACATTCTGGTGCTAAGAGTACAGAATGGTACACAAATGGAAATTTTAGATAAAAGGTGCTTACAGAAGGTCAAGGATCCTGAAGTTAAAAATATGCTATTGGAAATAATGTAAAATGATAAAAAAAATTGATGCACATTGTGATGTTTGTATGATGCATGCATGTAATTATAAAGGATATATAAGCACTTTATATGTTTTAAATCTGTATATTGTTTTATTGTTTATTTCCTAATTGTTTTTAATTGCTCCATGTTTTATTCTACCGTATTGTTGTTTATCGGCATTCAGTTTTGTCGGATTTGTAAGCCGCCTTGAGTCCCCTCGGGTGAGAAAGATGGGATAGAAATGATGTAAATAAATAAAAAAAACTATAAGCAAAGGCAATTCTATTGCTCTTTGCTCTGTCTTCCTGAATCAACCAGCAGGATCTAATTCAATCGACCGACGGAAAATAAATCCGTACTTTCACAGACCTCAGGAGCTTCCTTGGTCTCGTTTCCTCGTGCCTTTGATAACAGTGGAAGCTCCTTTTTTGGAGATTTCCAAAAAGGTTGGTCATGTGTCAGTGATGCTTTGGTTGTGCTTTTCCTGCACGGCAAGGGGTTGGACTAGATGGCCCTTGGGGTCCCTTCCAACTCTTCCAACCCGAGAAAGAGGGTCTCGGGGAGGGGGCAAGCCTTGGGATGGGGAGGGGGATCCTGACTCACGTCGGTGTAGCTGTAGTCGCTGTTGGTGGCGAGGAAGACCTTCCCGGCCTCCTTCATGCGGCTCAGGAGCAGCGGGATCCGATCCTGTGGAATTGAGTTTTGGAGAGCGTCAGGTGGTCTTAGGAAGGCTGAAGATCTCTCCGCCTCTCCTCTTCCTTTTTGGAAAAGTAAGGCAATGATCTCAAAGGGTTCTGGCTCAGGAGGCAATCAGGCAGAAAATTTATTTATTTATTTATTTACAGTATTTATATTCCGCCCTTCTTTCTCACCCCAAAGGGGACTCAGGGCGGATTACAATGAACACATATATGGCAAACATTCAATGCCAATAGACAAACAACATTCAGTTTTAGACAGACACAGAGGCATTTTTAACATCTTTCCAGCTTCACGATTCCGGCCACAGGGGGAGCTGTTGCTTCACCGTCCATTGGTGGCTGTTCTTCCTCATTCTTTTCCTCCTGAGCAGTTTTATGGTGTTGTAGATTAGTTAAATTAGCCTCCCGCATAAAGCGTACCTAAATTTTCCCTACTTGACAGATGCAACTGTCTTTCGGGGCTGCTAGGTCAACAGCAAGCCGGGGCTATTTTTTATTTTTTTTTATGGTCGGAGGCTCAACCCGACCCGGGCTTTGAACTCATGACCTCTCGGTCAGTAGTGATTTATAGCAGCTGGTTACTAGCCAGCTGCGCCACAGCCCGGCCCCCAGTCTCGTGAGCGTACAAAAAGCAAATAATTTATTTTCATCAAAGCTATGATGAAGGCAAACAGCCGTACATACACAAAGGTCCGTACAAGCAAATGGCCGCTGCAAAGCGTGTCGCAGTTAACAAAGATTATATACCGGCCGGGCTGTGGCGCAGCTGGCTAGTAACCAGCTGCAATAAATCACTACTGACCGAGAGGTCATGAGTTCGAAGCCCGGGTCGGGTTAAGCCTCCGATCATTAATAGCCCCGGCTTGCTGTTGACCTATGCAGCCCCGAAAGACAGTTGCACCTGTCAATTAGGGAAATTTAGGTACGCTTTATGCGGGAGGCTAATTTAACTAATTTACAACAAAATAAAACTGCCAGCAAAACACGAGGAAAGGAATGAGGAAGTACACCCACTACCCTGTTTCCCCTAAAATAAGACATCCCCAGAAAATAAGACCTAGTAGAGGTTTTGCTGAATTGCTAAATATAAGGCCTCCCCCGAAAGTAAGACCTAGCAAAGTTTTTGTTTGGAAGCATGACCGCCAAAGAGAACACCAGAGCATGCAGGATTGGTAAATGTACGTACCATAAAGTGTTGTACATGGAAATACTGGTAGTAGCAAGAAATTCTTGATAGGATTCACAGTTTGTCTGGTTATGCTGGTTTGTGATAACTACTGTACAGTATATAATGTTTATTTTTTTTGTTCAACAATAAATGTGAATTCTTCTTCATGGAAAAGTAAGACATCCCCTGAAAATAAGACCTAGAGCATCTTTGGGAGCAAAAATTAATATAAGACACTGTCTTATTTTTGGGGAAACACGGTAGTAGACAGTGAAGCAACAGCTCCTCCTGTGGCTGGAATCGTGAAGCTGGAAAAAAAATGTTAAATGCCTCTGTGTCTGTCTATACTGTATGTTGTTTGTCTGTTGGCATTGAATGTTTGCCATGTATGTGTTCATTGTAATCCGCCCTGAGAAAGAAGGGCGGAATATAAATACTGTAAATAAATAATACCTTGGCTTATCTAAACTTGGAGAAAAAGCACCAGCTCAAAAAGGAAGGGCACATGTTTGGTTCATGCTAAATGTTTACATTATCTATATAAAAAGGCTAATATGATATATGCAGAGGCAAAGCTATACAGTAGAGTCTCACTTATCCAAGCTTCACTTATCCAATGTTCCGGATTATCCAAGGCAGTCTGCCTTTTAGTAGTCAATGTTTTTGTAGTAAATGTTGCAATGTTTTGGTGCTAAATTTGTAAATACAGTAATTACTACATAACATTACTGCGTATTGAACTGCTTTTTCTGTCAATTTGTTGTAAAACATGATGTTTTGGTGCTTCATTTGTAAAATCATAATGTACTGTATATACTCAAGTATAAGCCGGGTTTTTCAGCCCTTTTTAAGGCTGAAAAAGCCCCCCTCGGCTTATACTCGGGTGAGGATCCTGGTTGGCTTATATTTGGGTCAGCTTATATATGGTACATTTATTATTTTTCTCTATTAATATTGGTATTATTACATGTATTATTGTACTCTATTATTGTTGCTACTATTACATTTATTTTACTCTATTTTTATTATTATTAATACGTTTATTATTTCACTCTGATCTTATTATTATTATTACATTTATTATTTTACTCTATTTATTATTACATGTATTATTTTCCTTTATTTATTATTATTATTATTACATGGATTATTTTACTCTATTAGTATTAAAAGGATACATTTACATTGTCCTTTTATTAAAAGGACATTTACATTGAAGAAGATGAGAATCATGATTGGATCAGAGTTGGACAGTCTTATCTCAAATTTGAGCTTGATGTAAATATTCAAAAACATTTAACCTACTGATGCCTCAGTTAATGTAATTTTATTGGTATCTATTTTTGTTTCTGAAATTTCCCATCCTCGGCTTATACTGGAGTCAATGTTTTCCCAGTTTTTTGGTGGTAAAATTAGGTGCCTTGGCTTATAGTCGGGTTGGCTTATACTCGAGTATATACGGTAATTTGATGTTTAATAGGCTTTTTTCTTAATCCCTTATTATCCAACATTTTCGCTTATCCAAGGTTCTGCCAGCCTGCTTATCTCAGTTAAGTGAGACTCTACTTTATATGCAAAAGTTTACTATTTTCTGGCTTATGGTCCCTTCAGAAACAGATGGCAAATCCTGTCGATGTGGATGAACTATAACTCCCAACCTCAGAGTTGAGTCCCCTCGAAACCCCAGCAGTATTCAAAGTCTGGCATGTTGTGTATGTGTAGCAAGTTTATAAGCTCCATCACCATTTTGGTACAACATGCTCTCTGCATGTTGATGAACTACAACTCCCAGGATTCAAAAACAGCCCCCACAACCCCACCAGTATTCAATGTTGGCCATGTAGGTAGAGTGCCAGGTTTTGTGCAGATCTATTGTGTTCAGGGTACCCTTTGATTGTAGGTGAACTATAAATCCCAGCAACTACAACTCCCAAACGACAAAATCAATCCCCCCAAACCCACCAGTATTCAAATCTGAGCGAACCCAGATTTATCAGTTGAACCCTGAGGATGGTATTCCCGCATTCCATCCCAGTTCCCATTTCTTGGCCCCACTCACGTCTTTCACCACGTACTTCTCCAGGTCCTGCAACGTCTTCTCCTTCAGGGAGCCCTGGGAGAAGAAAGGAAGCATTGAACCATGCATCTGTCGGAAGTCAACCATGCACTGCATACATTTATAGTCCTCGTGGTTGGAAATAGCAACCCTCTTCAAGCCTCCACTCGTAATTTCTTTGTATATTATTCTGTTTGCTTACGGTATTTTATATGCATATTTTGGCATGCAGCTTTCCCTTGACTCTATGTTTCTTGAGGTTGTGGGAGGAGCTACAGACCATGATCAGATCTGGGACTACTCTGAGCTCAGACTCCATTTTCGAACACGGAGATACTTTAAACTTTGGATAGTTAGGAGCAAACTCATGTTGCTGTTCAATGTGTTGTGCAACCCTCATGTTGCTGTTGATTATAAGAAATATGCCCTGTGTTATCTGCACAGAGAAATTGTTAATGTGGGATTTGTGTATTGATAGTGTTTAAATGCAATTTGTGCCATGCTTGTATTGCAACTGAATGCATCATCCAGAATGTACCATAGTGTGGAAAGAGTTAATTGCCAAGAAGCTGTGATGACCTTGATGTGTGGCTGGAACTAGGGAGTATCCAGATACAAGTGTTTGTGCATAACGATTGCATCAGTTCAGTTCTGTTCAGTTGAGTTCTGTCTGCCTAGAGTTCAAGTCAAGTTCTGTTGGAGAACAGAACAGTCCTGTGTTCGTCTGTCATTTGCAAGTCTGTTTGTGTTGATTACTGCTGCATACAGAAAAACTTTGTAAATAATTTTACCAACGTCTCTGAGTGTCTTTTTGTTCTGCGCTCCACGGCTTCCATCCAACTACTGCTGCGCTGCAAATACTCTGACAGAAATTACATCAAATCCTATCTGTAACTGGATTAACAAGTTATGCACCTGTATGCTGAATACATGAAGGTTGTGAGTAAACCAGATATGTTATGTTTAACGAAGTCTACTTTAACTTTGTCTCTTGAATATAGAAATAAGATGTTTTATGGGAGAGGAGATGTTTTTGGGCACTGAAAAGAACCTTTCTGAAGAGCTGCTATACTATGCATGGGCATAATCTCTGTTCCTAACAGATCAGAGACAACTAGGTTATCGGTCTAACAACTGAAAAGCCAAATTGCCTTGCATAAGTACATGTGGATATATATGACTGAAGAGAAGATTTTATGGTCTCTAAAAAGGTCATGCCTTTCCAAAACTCATTGATGGCCAACTCATTGAGGTTGTAGGGCAGGCATGGGCCAACTCCGGCCCTCCCTCCAGGTGTTTTGGACTTCAACTCCCACAATTCCTAACAGCCGGCCCATGCCAATGCCGGAGCTATACTATTATTCTACTTGTAGATACTCTGTTGTTCTGAGGGAATTTGCCCAACACTTGGACCCCTCCCTCACCGACAGGTGGACGTGGTCCATGGCCTCGCGGACGTCTTGGAAGATGCTGCGGAAGGACATGAAGAGGTTGCCGTGCTTGTAGCCGGTCTCACAGCTGCAAGAAGTGAGGAGAGATGGGTCAGATCGCGAGGGGGAGCAGAAGGAAAGCAGACCCCCACCGTGCTATAGCACAGTTAGTTAATCGCCAGATGCAAGAGATCACTGCCGACCGTAATGTTACTGAGTTTGAAGCCCAAGTCAAGCAAAGAGACCTCCAAAGACCATCTAGATGGTCTCATAAGACCATCGGTAAGGAAAGGGACCCTCAAAAACTATCTAGATGATCTCATCAGGCCATCAGAAGACCATAGATAAGGAAAGGAACCCTCAAAGACCATCTAGATGGTTTCATAAGACCATAGGTAAGGAAAGGGGCACCCAAAGGCCATCTAGACAATCTCATAAAACCATAGGTAAGGAAAGGGACCCTCAAAGGCCATCTAGACGGTCTCATAGGACCATAGATAAGGAAAGGGACTTCCAAAAGCCATCTAGATTGTCTCATAAGGCTGTAGTTAAGCAAACAGACCTTCAAAGACTATCTAGATGATCTCATCAGGCCATCAGAAGACCATATGTAAGGAAAGGAACTCTCAAAGGCCATCTAGATGATCTCATAAGGCCAGCAGAAGACCACTGATAAGGAAAGGGACCTTGAAGACCATCTAGATGGTTTCATAAGACCGTAAGTAAGGAAAGGGGCCCCCAAAGGCCATCTAGACAATCTCATAAAACCATAGGTAAGGAAAGGGACCCTCAAAGGCCATCTAGAGAGTCTCATAGGACTATAGGTAAGGAAAGTGACCTCCAAAAGCCATCTAGATGTTCTCCTAAGGCCGTAGCTAAGCAAAGAGACCTCCAAAGACCATCTAGACGATCTCATAAGACCATAGGTAAGCAAAGAGACCCTCAAAGGCTATCCAGATGTTCTCATAGGACTATAGGTAAGGAAAGTGACCTCCAAAAGCCATCTAGATGTTCTCATAAGGCCGTAGCTAAGCAAAGAGACCTCCAAAGACCATGTAGACGATCTCATAAGACCATAGGTAAGCAAAGAGACCCTCGAAGGCTATCCAGATGTTCTCATAGGACTATAGGTAAGGAAAGTGACCTCCAAAAGCCATCTAGATGTTCTCATAAGGCCGTAGCTAAGCAAAGAGACCTCCAAAGACCATCTAGACGATCTCATAAGACCATAGGTAAGCAAAGAGACCCTCAAAGGCTATCCAGATGTTCTCATAGGACTATAGGTAAGGAAAGTGACCTCCAAAAGCCATCTAGATGTTCTCATAAGGCCGTAGCTAAGCAAAGAGACCTCCAAAGACCATGTAGACGATCTCATAAGACCATAGGTAAGCAAAGAGACCCTCAAAGGCTATCCAGATGTTCTCATAGGACTATAGGTAAGGAAAGTGACCTCCAAAAGCCATCTAGATGTTCTCATAAGGCCGTAGCTAAGCAAAGAGACCTTCAAAGACCATCTAGACGATCTCATAAGATCATAGATAAGCAAAGAGACCTCCAAAGACCAGGTAGACTTAGGTCAACCCTAGGTCTAAAGTTTAGGACAGGTAAATGATCTTGGAGGGCCCCTGCTGTAAATAGAGAAATAATTCCCTACCAAACTCACTTGACGTATCTGGAGCAGTTGGTGAAGAAGTCCACCAGGCAGGCAAAGAGGAAGGTCTCTGGGGAAAGAGAAGGGGTCAGTGGAGGATTGGAGGAGGGGTCTCCTCGTGGGGTGCCCTCCCGTCCTGCCTCTGGCTCACCTACCTGTCAGGTTGAACAAGGTGTTCAGGATATGGAACCGCTTGGTGTCGTCCCTCTGGATGAACTTGTTGGGGTAAAAGTTCCAGATTTCGGCTCTGAAAGGAAGGAAAGAAGCTTCCTGTATTGAGTGTCCGCCCCCCATTGCCAAAGAGAAGCCCCCCAGGCTCAGTCCAAGGAGGAGAGTGGGGAGGAAGGACTGGGAGTGGGGGAACGTTCATCGAATTTCGTAAGATTTTATAGACTCACAGCGTTGGAAGTGACTCCATGGGCCATCTAGTCCAACCCCCTTCTGCCATGCAGGAAAAACATAACCCAAGCACCCCTGACAGATGGCCCTCCAGTCTCAATAATAATAATGCTTTGATTGAAGTCAAAAATCAGAAACTCCTCAAAGCACAGCAGACAAAAAACCAGTACAAGAAAACCGCACTACAAACTAGAGCTGACAGCTGGCACAACAAAACATTGAATGGAAAGTTCCTTGATAAAATTGAAGGAAAAGCTGATAAGGAGAAGACCTGGCTCTGGCTCACGAATGGGACCCTGAAGAAGGAGACCGAAGGCCTGATCCTTGCAGCCCAGGAGCAAGACATCAGGACAAAGGACATTAATAATAATAATAATAATAATAATAATAATAATAATAATAATAATAGAAGACCTGGCTCTGGCTCACGAATGGGACCCTGAAGAAGGAGACAGAAGGCCTGATCCTTGCAGCCCAGGAGCAAGACATCAGGACAAAGGCCATTAATAATAATAATAATAATAATAATAATAATAATAATAATAATAATAGAAGACCTGTCTCTGGCTCACGAATGGGACCCTGAAGAAGGAGACAGAAGGCCCGATCCTTGCAGCCCAGGAGCAAGACATCAGGACAAAGGCAATTAATAATAATAATAATAATAATAATAATAATAATAATAATAGAAGACCTGTCTCTGGCTCACGAATGGGACCCTGAAGAAGGAGACAGAAGGCCTGATCCTTGCAGCCCAGGAGCAAGACATCAGAACAAAGGCAACTAATAATAATAATAATAATAATAATAATAATAATAATAATAATAATAGAAGACCTGTCTCTGGCTCACGAATGGGACCCTGAAGAAGGAGACAGAAGGCCTGATCCTTGCAGCCCAGGAGCAAGACATCAGGACAAAGGCAATTAATAATAATAATAATAATAATAATAATAATAATAATAGAAGACCTGGCTCTGGCTCACGAATGGGACCCTGAAGAAGGAGACAGAAGGCCTGATCCTTGCAGCCCAGGAGCAAGACATCAGGACAAAGGCAATTAATAATAATAATAATAATAATAATAATAATAATAATAATAATAATAATAATAATAGAAGACCTGGCTCTGGCTCACGAATGGGACCCTGAAGAAGGAGACAGAAGGCCTGATCCTTGCAGCCCAGGAGCAAGACATCAGGACAAAGGCAATTAATAATAATAATAATAATAATAATAGAAGACCTGGCTCTGGCTCACGAATGGGACCCTGAAGAAGGAGACAGAAGGCCTGATCCTTGCAGCCCAGGAGCAAGACATCAGGACAAAGGCAATTAATAATAATAATAATAATAATAATAATAATAGAAGACCTGGCTCTGGCTCACAAATGGGACCCTGAAGAAGGAGACAGAAGGCCTGATCCTTGCAGCCCAGGAGCAAGACATCAGGACAAAGGCAATTAATAATAATAATAATAATAATAATAATAATAATAATAATAGAAGACCTGGCTCTGGCTCACGAATGGGACCCTGAAGAAGGAGAAACAAGGCCTGATCCTTGCAGCCCAGGAGCAAGACATCAGGACAAAGGCAATTAATAATAATAATAATAATAATAATAATAATAATAATAATAATAATAGAAGACCTGTCTCTGGCTCACGAATGGGACCCTGAAGAAGGAGACAGAAGGCCTGATCCTTGCAGCCCAGGAGCAAGACATCAGGACAAAGGCAATTAATAATAATAATAATAATAATAATAATAATAATAATAGAAGACCTGGCTCTGGCTCACGAATGGGACCCTGAAGAAGGAGAAACAAGGCCTGATCCTTGCAGCCCAGGAGCAAGACATCAGGACAAAGGCAATTAATAATAATAATAATAATAATAATAATAGAAGACCTGGCTCTGGCTCACGAATGGGACCCTGAAGAAGAAGACAGAAGGCCTGATCCTTGCAGCCCAGGAGCAAGACATCAGGACAAAGGCAATTAATAATAATAATAATAATAATAATAATAATAGAAGACCTGGCTCTGGCTCACGAATGGGACCCTGAAGAAGGAGACAGAAGGCCTGATCCTTGCAGCCCAGGAGCAAGACCTCAGGACAAAGGCAAATAATAATAATAATAATAATAATAATAATAATAATAATAATAATAATAGAAGACCTGGCTCTGGCTCACGAATGGGACCCTGAAGAAGGAGACAGAAGGCCTGATCCTTGCAGCCCAGGAGCAAGACATCAGGACAAAGGCAGTTAATAATAATAATAATAATAATAATAATAATAGAAGACCTGGCTCTGGCTCACGAATGGGACCCTGAAGAAGAAGACAGAAGGCCTGATCCTTGCAGCCCAGGAGCAAGACATCAGGACAAAGGCAATTAATAATAATAATAATAATAATAATAATAATAGAAGACCTGGCTCTGGCTCACGAATGGGACCCTGAAGAAGGAGACAGAAGGCCTGATCCTTGCAGCCCAGGAGCAAGACCTCAGGACAAAGGCAAATAATAATAATAATAATAATAATAATAATAATAATAATAATAATAATAGAAGACCTGGCTCTGGCTCACGAATGGGACCCTGAAGAAGGAGACAGAAGGCCTGATCCTTGCAGCCCAGGAGCAAGACATCAGGACAAAGGCCATTCAGGCCAAGATCGAAAAATCAGCTGATGACCCAAAATGCAGACTGTGCAAGGAAACCGATGAAACCATGGATCATATCCTCAGCTGCTGTAAGAAAATCGCACAGACAGACTACAAACAGAGGCACAACTACGTGGCCCAAAGGATTCATTGGAACTTATGCCTCAAGTACCACCTCCCAGCAGCAAAGAACTGGTGGGATCACAAACCTGCAAAAGTCTTGGAAAATGAGCACACAAAGATACTGTGGGACTTCCAAATCCAGACTGACAAAGTTCTGGAACACAACACACCAGACATCACAGTTGTGGAAAAGAAAAAGGTTTGGATCATTGATGTCGCCATCCCAGGTGACAGTCGCATTGAACAAAAACAAAAAGAAAAACTCAGCCGCTCTCAGGACCTCAAGATTGAACTTCAAAGACTGTGGCAGAAACCAGTGCAGGTGGTCCCGGTGGTGATGGGCACACTGGGTGCCGTGCCAAAAGATCTCAGCCGGCATTTGGAAACAATAGACATTGACAAAATTATGATCTGCCAACTGCAAAAGGCCACCCAGCTGGGATCTGCACGCATCATCCCAAAATACATCACACAGTCCTAGACACTTGGGAAGTGTTCGATTTGTGATTTTGTGATACGAAATCCAGCATATCTATCTTGTTTGCTGTGTCATACTATGTCGTTATGTCAATAATAATAATAATGATGATGTGGTTGGAAGAAACCCCCAAGAGCCATCTATTCCAACCTCCTTCTGCCATGAGAGAAAAGCAGAATCTAAGCACCCCTGACAGATGGCCATCCAACCTCATTATTATTATTATTATTATTATTATTATTGAATCCTAGAGTTGGAGGGGACCACATGGTCCATCTAGTCCAACCCTCTTCCGCCATGCAGGAAAAGTACAATCCAAGCACCCCCGACAGATGGCCATCCATCCTCTGTTTCAAAGCCTCCAAAGAAGGAGCTCCTACTCCACTCCGAGGCAGAGAGTTCCACTGCTGAACAGCTCCCAATGTCCAATTGGAATCTCCTTCCCTGCATTGAGTCCTAGCCTCTCGGTCTGCAGCAGGAGCAACAAAGAAAGGACTATGGCGGGAGGCACTCACCCCTTGAGGAAGCGGAAGCCGTGGGCGCAGACCAGGAGGTTGCCGTGGGAGTCCACCTTCAGCAGGTTCCCATAGAGAGCGTCAAAGACCAGGCCCCTGCGGACAGAAGAAGGGGGCGGAGACGGGTTTGTGGGGTCGGGTAGGTCCCAGATCCCCCCACGACCTCAGGGAGACCTCCCACCTGGCCGGGCTCCTTACCTGGTGGGGAAGGTGGGGTCATACTTGTAGGCCAGGACCTCCTTAGGATACCCGATGGAGACCAGGCGTTCC